>NW_015160283.1:57760-57892 GCF_001447785.1 Gekko japonicus | reverse complement strand
GGGGTCATTTCGTAGAAAAAGAGCTAGGGGAACTCATTAGCATAACTCATTAGCATATGCCACACCCCCTGACATCAGGGGCTCGGCGGTGGACCTGCAAGGCCAGTGGGAGTGCGAAGAAGCCCCGCCAAG
>NW_015160283.1:37496-57712 GCF_001447785.1 Gekko japonicus | reverse complement strand
CCCGAAATGACCTCTGGTTATATATAAGGAGAGATTAGGAGTTAGGCTCATTGTGGGAAGAAATACAACAAGCTCTAGAAAGAAGCTCCAGCTGAGTGTCCCAGCTGTGGCTGGTGGGGTGGTCGAGGGGAGGGGAAAATAGAGGAAGGCAAGCCATGTTTATTTCCTTCTGCTTAGCTATAAGGCAGGGCTGTCTCAAGTCATTTTGCTGCCCCAAGTGGGTAGTAGGGGGGGAGAGTCTCATGGTAACAGGTATGGTTCCCTCCACCCCTGACTTACATTGATTTGGGGCTATGCAGTGGCAGCTAAGGTGGAAAAGCACCTCCTCCTATACCATGTTTTCTAGGTTCCAAGGGTCTGGATAGCAGTTCCATAGCCAGTTACAGGATTGCCAACTCTGGGTTGGGAAATACCTGTAATATTTGAGGAATAGAACCTAGGGAGGGCAGGGTTTGAGGTGGGGTGGGGAGGGACCTCAGCAGGGTATAATGCCATAGAATCTACTGCCCAAAGCAGCCATTGTCTCCAGGAGAACTGATTTTAGTAATCTGGAGATCAGTTGTAACAGCTGGGAAATTTTCTGTAGGGGAAATGATGTGCTGTGGCTGGGGAACAGTGATTTCTGGGAGATCTCCAGGCCCCACAGGGAGATTGGCAAACCCAGTGAATGTTTAAAGGAAGACTGGGATATGCATTTTACCTCAGGACACATTCAATTACTCCCAAGAGCAACAGCAAACTATTTAGAATGTTGGAGGTGAGGGCCAATCAGGCTGCATATTTTTAATCTTTATTTTATTAGACTTCTATCCTGCTTCATCCCCTGCAAAGCAGGGCTCAGAGTGGCTCACAACAATCAGAATACAATAGTTCAGCATATGCAAATGACCTCTGTGTTCCGACTGACTATGGGGGGAGGGGAGGATGACATGTGGAATGGAGTAAGGCCCAATCAGACTGCATATGCAAATGACCTTGAAAGGCTGGTCCAATCAGGTAGAAGGTGAGTCATTGGAAACATGAGTAGCCTTGCAAAGGAACTGTCTTCTGAGGAAAGTTTTGGCGGGCACAACTTCTGTGGGCAGGACTCAGGCAATGCAGCCAGTGGATAGGGACAGCTTCTGAGTGACACATCATAAAGCCAACTGATATAGGGGTGTTCAGAAGGTGTTCAGAAAGTGCCACCTCACTACTCAATTATATATAAGGAAAGATATGGCTATCTAGAATATTTGTCTGTTTTAGATAAAGCTATGATCTTCAATTTTGTTTGTTTAATGAGGCTGGAATGGGTGGAGGAGTTGCTTCCCCCCCTAAGAGTATGTAAGATTAACAAATTTGGTTCCCACGGATTCTTTACCTAATGCAATGTCTTAAATTAATCCCCAGCTTCATGGATATAAGGGCTACTACATGTTTTCTTTTGCTGTTTGCCTTAATAGGGTCCTGTGTGTGCTGTTAGTGCTGCAGAAACATTTGATTAATTATTGATTTCTATATTCAGAAGGAAGGTACCATTTTTTCTCTCCTGCTTTGTTCCGGCAGTCTTTGGTATAACCTGGAAATTTGTTTTGCACTGAACATAAACATCCAATTAAGTCTGCACCATATCCTGTATTCCATTTTAAGATTCTCTCAAGTGCGTACTTACATCATTTCTAACATCCCTCCTCTTCCCCAGTTTTGTTTTTTGTACTTTAATATCCAGCCCAATGGAAAGCTCTGGAAAACTCAAAAACACAGCTCACTGTTTTGCAATAGTTCTGTTGTGCCTATGGTACCATGTGGTCCTAGACACATGTATCCTAGACCTGTCTCTATGCCCCACAATTCTATTGGTGTCTAGACCAAAATATCCCAATGCAATATTGCTGTCCCTTGCCAGGGGACCTACTGACATGATTTTTAACACTGACTGTATACCCCAGAGATTGTAATATAATATAGCTTTCCTGTGAAAATTACTAAAGAATATTAAAATTACATTTATTTGTCTACTATGTAAATACTCTCAAGGTACATACAATATCCAATTATCTTATCGTTTCAGTATCAATATAATGCTAGAAGGCATATCCTATATTTTTGTGCTATCAGATTCAGCTTGTAGCATAAACCATCAATTTTAACTTGTTGCTTGAAAGCATATCAAACAGCAATAGGGTTACATTTCATTCTCACCCCAATGCTGAACGTTTGTTGTTACTTAAGTCTCCAGAGTCTCTATTTAACTCAATCTGGGCTTGTTGCTTGAAAGCATTTCAGACAGCAGTAAACTTGTATCTCATTCTCTCCACAATGCTGAATATCTGTTGCAATTTCGGTCCCCAAGGTTTCTGTACAAGAGCTTTCCAGTTGAGATGGTCTAACAGTTCGGCTCCAAATATTTGTAGACTTGATTCCAGCCTGACGGATTCGCTAGCTCCTTTCCGTTTCATAGTTGCTTTCTTTTTCAAAGGTAGAACTGCACCTCCTCTATAAGCACTCAAGCAGAAAAAACTTTCTTATCTGGATTCACATCTCACCAAACATTTCTTCTGGGTTTCTGCCAAGAACTCAGGTGACTCCCATTGTAAGGTGTGCCAATATACTGCCAATCCCAGGGCTCCAATAGGAGTTGTTACGGTGGAATACGAGTACATATAGGATGTACCCTTACATGTACACACCTTTCCTGTGCATAAGATGCATAAAAAGACCTATGTATAAACAAGCATCCTTCTATATGGTACTTTGGCATGGAAAAGGAGGCCTTGTGCTCGCGAGCCATATGCTCTTTGTTCCCAGCCCAAAAGATGCCCATCTAGCCTCAACCAGGGCCAAGGCCTTTTCGGTCCTGACCCTAGCCTGATGGAACATGTTCCTGATTGAGATCAGGGCCCTGTGAGACCTGTTGCAGTTTCACAGGGTCTATAAATGGAGCTGTTCCGCCAGCCTTTGCCTGATGCAGCGGGCACCTACCAGCTGGCCTCCCTACTGCTGCTACATGATACCATCATGGCTCAGCATTGGCCTACTTATTTTTCCCGACTGTAGAAACTGAATGAATTGCATTGCACTGCCCACTTTAAATAAATATTTTAAATCCTAAACTGTTTTTTAAAAAATATTTTTATTGGTTTTACAAATATAAATGTAAACAACATATATATTTCATCTTTCAACATAATTCGAGTCTAACTTTTTTTCCTTATCATTCATCCAAATGTATACCCTCGACCATCTCTTCCAGTAAATTTCATCATCTTTGCCTTGCATTTTTTTTTATTTAAAAGCTTTATTCCCTCTCCTAAAAAGGAGAGATATTTCGCTTAGTTAGAAAGGGGAAGGGTATATAGTGGGATCAAGAGAAAGGTGAGTGATGTTTTAACTGGTAAAGTTAATCTGTTAGTAATATTAAAATTTTCTTCTTTGGCTTCTTCTGTGTGTTGTCAAACTTCTTTTTTCAAACCGGTTAGATGCATTGTCTATGTTAGTATATTAGTAGTGTCCCAATGGTACTCCGCTAGCAAAGTCTTTTCCAACGTTTTTTAAAACGATCATCCACGGGCTGACTTCTTTTAATCTCCGAATTCCGGTTTCTCGGCTCCTCCTCCGGGTCGCTGCTTCCGCTGTTTGTTTACAAACTGCAAATGCCATAATCCTTGCTCTCTCGTGCCTCTTCAAAAGGTCTCTGGCTTTGAGAATGGTTTTCTCCTTTTTCCATCTCTCGCTTATATGTTTAAACGCTGCCATTCTCTTAGCTGGACCTTCTCTCTGCAACTGTTGACTTATAAAAGAGCTTTTCAGGGCACCTTCTCGCTTGTCACAGCTCAATTCTTTTCTTACAGTCCCAGTCAAGGTCACAGTCCCACGCAATCTGTTTTATTTAACAGCCGGCACAACAAAAGATGAAACGCCTACACCGGAAGCTCCTCCTTTCTTGTTCGCTAGTTTCACAGTTCAGCTCCGACATCTTGCTTTTTTGTTTACTTTTATTTAAGTTCAAATAACGCACCAAAAGGGACCACTTCTCTTTTCAGATTCTGCTCCCCCCCCTTTTTCCTTGCTCAAAATCTCTGTTTGCGGGAGAGGGGTTTTCCCCTCCTCCTCCCTTAAATCTTTTCGCTGGGGGGGGGAGCACGCTTAAGTCTTTTTCTCGATGTCTGACAACTCACGGTTTCAGCCGCTTTTTTTCTTTTTTTCCGTTTGTTCGCTTCATCACTCGGTGACCACAGGCGGCTCCGCTAAACCCCGTATGGGGTCGCTTATGCGGCAAGGTCCATTGGGGCTTGGTGGGGAGGCTCGATTTCCGACCTTTCGGCCGAGAAAGAAACTCCCGCCTTCGCTCCCCGGGTCGGAGCCCCTCTTCTGGGGCTCATCTGGGTCTCCGCTTGCACGGATTTCCCCCCTTGACTGCGGGTGGGCGAGACGCCCTCGGGAGCGACCCGAGGATGCGTCCGCCATTCGTGGGAGCCAGACCGGAAGTCCATCTTTGCCTTGCATTAATAGACTTACTTTATTCCTTTTCTGCTAGGTTTAACAATCTATTAGTCAATTCTTCCTCATTTGGAATTTTATTTGATTTCCAATATTTACCCCACAAAATCCTAGCAGATGTTATTATCATTATTATTAAATACACATCACATTGTCTAATCTTTTCTGGGATCATATTCAACAGATAACATTCAGGTTCTAGCTTTAAATTTACATTTGTAATTTCTAAAATTATCCTTTTTACCTTATGCCAATACTTTTGTATTTTTGTACAATTCCACCACATATGGTAAAATGTACCTACCAATCTTTTACACTTCCAGCATTTATTTGAAGATTTCTTAAAACTTTTTGCATTTTTTCTGGTGACCAGTGCCATCTATAGACCTTCTTATAAACATTTGCTTTATATGCTGTGGTCCTCATAAGTCTGGCCGTCTTCCATATTTTTAACCAGGCATCTATATCTAGACTGTGGCCAATATCTTCCATCCATGTAATCATAGAAGGTTTTATTGTCTCCTCCAACATAGAGTCCACCAACAATAGATTGTATAGTTTTTGAATCATTTTGTCATTGGAGGAGAGCCAGATCTTGTCCAGTTCATTCTTACAAGTTTCAAATCCATGTGTTGCATCTTTAGCATATCTAGATTTTAATTACGTATATTGCCACCAGGATAGCTGTCTATTATGTTTTAATAGTTCTTCTGTTTTTAACTTCTTATTCTTTTTTAATAAGACTTCATATGGTTCTCTATTTTTTGATATGATTAAGGATGGTTTTACAAATGCCTCTAAAGGTGCTACCCACTTAGGAATTTTCACATAATATTTTTCCTTTACATTATTCCATGTTTTAATTAAGGCTCCTCTTAATAGATGATCATGGAAGTTGGAGTGAATTTTGTCTTTCTCATACCATGTATAGGCATGCCACCCCATACACAAATCATAGCCTTCTAACGTTAATATTCTTATATTTTCCAAGGTTATTCATTCTTTAATCCAGCAAAGGGCAGCTGCTTGATGGTATAACTTCCAATTCGGGACACCCAACCCCCCTTTTTCTTTATTACCTTGAAGTAGTTTCCATCTGATTCTGGATTTTTTCCCATTCCAAATAAATTGTCTTGTTAATTTAACGAATTCTAGGAAAAAATTAGTATTTTTTAAAAATTGGAATGTTTTTGGCTAAAAATAGGAACTTAGGAAGTACGTTCATTTTCACTGTAGCTATTCTTCCCATAAGTGATAGTTGCAGTGTATTCCATTTGTTCAGATCTTTCTTTAGGTCTGCGAGAAGTTTATTATAGTTATCTTCTATTAAATTGTTGTTTCTGTTTGATATCCAAGTATCTAACCTTTTTAACTATCTCCATAGAAGCCATTTCTTGAATTTCATCTTTCAGTTTAGTCTTCTTATAGTTTATCTTTAGTCCTGCTACTGACCCATATTCTTGAATTATCCTTAATAATTGTGTGTATGAGACTTTAGGATTTTCCATTATAAATACCAGGTCATCTGTAAACGCCAAAAGTCTGAATTCTTCACCTTTTATTTTGAGACCTTGAATCTTTTCCTCCTCTCTCACTAGGTCATTTAAAGTATCTAGTGCAAATATAAATAGTAATGGAGACAAAGGACAACCTTGTCTTGTTCCTTTTTGGATCTCTATTTTTTTGTGTCATGTCTCCATTTATTGTGATTTGTGCATATTGCTCTTTGTATATTGCACTAACCATTGTTTGGAAAACTATTCCACAATCCCATTTTTCTAATTTTTGCAAGAGAAATTTCCATGATAGATTATCGAATGCTTTCACTGCGTCTAGAAACATTAATAACAGCTGTTTATCTGGATATGTCTCATAATATTCCAAAACATCTATAATAGTTCTTATATTGCCTTTCATTTGTCTTTTACGTAGAAAACCTGATTGATCCAAGTGTATCTTTTGTGCCAAAACTTTTTTCAATCTCGTTGCCAGGATACTTGCAAATATTTTATAATCCACATTTAATAGTTAAATGGGTCCATAGTTTTGAATTAAGTTCCCTTCTGAGTTGCGTTTGGGTATTAATGTGATAATAGCCTGGTTCCAAGAATCTGGTAGTTTACCTGTTTTACTGATATTCTGTAAGACTTCTTTTAGCAGGTTATTTGTTCATCGAATTTCTGGTAAAATTCTGTTGGTATGCCATCTGGCCCTGGTGGGTTTTTTCCCTTTTGTCTTTGAATTGCTTCCACTATATCACACATCATAATAGGACCGTTTAAAATTTGTTTATGTTTATCATCAAATTTAGTATTGTTTTTTGAAATAAATATTCATTAATTAAATCTACGTTTTCTTTTTTCTGATGGTATAAATTTTTATAAAAGTTTCAGCAATATTCTTCAGATCTTATCATTTTTCAATGCCATGATTGTCCTTTTTTCCTTTCCTTTTCTAATTTTGTAGGACAGCCATCTTGATGGTTTATTAGCATTTTCAAATAAAATGATTTTGTAAATTCTATATTCTTAGCTATTTCTTGTGATAAGATTAAGTTCATTTTATGGTGTAATAATTTAAGCTTGATTTTGGGTTCTTCATTGTTTATATTCTTCTTCATCCTTTCTTCTTCCGCTTTAATCGGTTTATTAATTGTTCATATATTTTTTATTTTATTTTCTTTTCCATGCATCTTCATTGATAAGCCATCCCCTTATATATGCTTTGAATGCGTCCCACACCGTATGTATTGAAATATCTGGTTGACTGTTTCTTTTAAACAAATCCAAAATTCCTATCTTAGTTTTCTTTATAAAGTTTTGGTCTTTGAGTAGATTTAAATTCATTTTCCCTCTAGATTTCTTTTGTATATCTTTAAACACCAAGAATATAAGATTATGGTCTGCAAAAGTATTTGGTAAAATTTCCACTTCTAAAAGCTCTGCTACCATTGTTGTTGTAATCCACGCCATATCTATTCTAGACCAGGAATTATGTCTTGGTGAATAAAAGGTAACATCTTCCTTAGTAATATTCCTGGTCCTCCAAGCGTCTATCAAACTATATTCTTCTGCAATTTGTTGAAATGTTTTGGAAAGTATTGTTCCTGATTGCCTAGAACTTCTACTACTTTTACTGTCCAATTCTTTATCTAAGACGGCATTAAAATCTCCTATAATACAGATATTCCTAAATTCTTTTGCATTTAGGGTTTTCTTTACTTCTTCCAAAAATGCTTCTTGATTTTGATTTGGTGCATATACATTTATAATTAGGTATTCTACTCCTTGTCTATTTATAATGATAGCCACAATTCTACCATTATTTGATACATAAATTAGCTCCTAAACTGGTTTTATTGTATTATTTATTGTATTCATTTAGATTGTTGTATTTATTGTTGTGAGCTGCCCTGAGCCTGTTTATGGGAAGGGCAGGATATAAATTGAAATAATAAATAAATAAAGTCAAAGATTCAACTTCATCGACTACAAGGGATAGAATGGGAAAGAGATAATATAGCCAGAAGACCCTGGGAGGCAACCAGGCCAAGCAGGTGGAAACAGTAAAAGTAAAGTAGAGCAGTGCAGGCAGCAGGAATAGTAACAGTGCCAGATTGGGACCTGATAATCCTGGCAGATGAATGAAAACTCAGGTGGGGTGACTGAGGACCAGTGTCAAAGAGTGAGGAAGGTTGGCCATCTCCACCACTATTGAAGGGGGGGTCAATAAGGATCACTGAGGAAATATCAAAGAAAATACAAATCCCATAATTCTGGTGCCACAACTAAGAAAGCCCTTTCAGATTGCCACCTGTGTAAACTCAGATGGTGGAGGCACTCAAAGCAGGGCCTCTGACAATGATGGCAATGGTGGTTCACATGGGAGTAAGTAGTCCTTAAGGTACACTGGTTCCAAGCTACATAGGTCAATATCAGCACTTTGAATTGGGTCTGGAAGCAAATTGGGAGCCAGTGTAGATGGACAAACACTGGAGTGATCTATGGCCCACTCCAGTCAGCATTCTGGTTGCCACATTCTGTACCAATTGCAGTGTCCGAACACTCTCCAAGGGCAGTCTCACTCAAAGTACATTGCATTTCTCTGATCTAGATGTTGCCAGGGCATGTGCCACAGTGGCAATGACCCTCCCCTGAAAGGTAGCAGCTGACTCAGCTGAAGCTGGTGAAATGCTCTCCCAGCCATCCCCACCTCCTGCTTATCCAACAGGACCTCTGGGTCCAGCAGAATCCCCAAGCTTTGAACCTGTTCCTTTGGGGCAATGCAACTCCAGTCATAAGAGGAGACACCTCAATCCTTCCTCCTGCCAGTAGCGCCTCCATTTTTACAGGATTGCTGTTTATTGCTCCTGGGGCTTCTTATGACACAGGAAGCCTGTCTCCAGAATATAACAACACTTGCATAAGAGGTTATAAGTAATAAATAATATATATAAGTAATATTCCATCAGTGAATATTCCCTCTCCTATAAGTAATATTGCATCAGTGAAACATGCTCTTATGTAGGTTGCCTAACAGAGCATCTGGCATTTATCTCTGAAAAGCTGCTTTTGCATTATTAAATAGATAATGCAACTCCTTGGAAGAAATGGGGAAATTATTCACAAGAAATAGTTCTTCAAAGGGGGAATAGCCACTTACAAATTCAATTTAAAGGTTGACATTATTTTTCAGAGTATTCTTTGAGGAAATTATAGGGATTTCTTTTGGAAAAAACATGTTCAGATATGGCTTCTAATATTTTATGTTTGAAGTTAGCTTTTTGCTCCATCAGAGATGATATTCGTCTATTTAAAATTTTTATAAACCTGCTCCTTTCCCAAATATTGGCAGCTGACATAACATATAATTTGTGCTATCTAATTGGATGAAGGTACCTGGAGAACAAAACAGAAAATGATAGTAGAACTCTTACTAGAACCAAAAGTGCTATATCTAAACACCAGTAATATTTACAGATGGGTAATATACAGCCAATCCTTTGTTTTTACATAGTGGGATCTGTTGGATATAGCAGACTGGAAATATTTGGAATCAACTAATTGAGGGGAGAGACTGTGACTCATCAGGTCACATGAGATACCAGAGAACTACCACCAGCCAAAATAGACAATACTGACCTTCACAGACCAAAGACCTGACTTGGTATGAGGCAACTTCATGCATTCATGTATAATTGTGTTGCAATGTATGAAATTTTAATTTGGATTCTGGGGTACAAAGAGTTTTTGAAGTCTCTTATGTATCTCCTAGTTTGCAAGAGAAAATGTACATTGTACATGCCTTTCAGATTTACTCAGACAAGAGTACCTCATGTGATCAATGGAAATTAGGGTTGCCAAGTCCATCTTCCACCCCCAGCGGGGGACTTTGGGGGCATTCCTGGTGGGGCATCCCCAATGTGATGACGTCACGTTGGGGACATCTGCTGCCCCCCACCCACCCGGCAGCCGGTGTTTCCCCTTTAAGAGCAGCTGCGTTTCCCTATTAAGAACGAAGCTGGCTTTTCCCTGCAAGCTTGCGGAGTTCGCGCTTGGGATGAAACACGGGTTGCACATGCTTAAAGGGAGAGAGATGGGTGGCTGTGGGTGTTGGGGGTGGGGCTTCCCCCACCGGCCATCTGGCAGGTGGCGGGTAGAGCCCCCCCCAAAAACGGGGGACCCCTGGCAAACCGGAGGGTTTGGCAACCCTAATGGAAATACTTGTACAAGTAAGCATGCATGAAATAAAACATCATTTTGTTAGGAAAAAATAATCTAGCTATCTGATCTTGTTGAGAAGATAATTTAGACCACCACCAACTATCAGGCACATTATTTTGTGCAATTATTATGCATATATATTTCAATAAGAAATATTCACTTCTCACTTAATGTTATGTAATGATCTCCAGTGAGTCCTGTGCGCTAGGCAATTACACGGCGAATCCATCATTTCCGACCTTGTCATGGCAAGTCTCTGAAATGTTATAGTGGAATTTGTGAAATGTCATTTCTCAGGGAGCTGCAAGCGCTTTGCTACTGGAACTGGTCTGGTTTTGATTTCTGTCGTACAGTTTCTCTGTTGAAAAATGGTGGGAGAAGCAGGAGGAAATGCCTAAATGCACGAGAGATCAGAATACTCGGCAGTTGATTTGTTGTGTTTGTTTAGTGCCCCTGACTGGTGCTGAGATTAAATTTTGCAAACAGAAAAATTGTTTGCATTTTATTATCCTGGAGGTCATGTCCCTCTACAGATATTAGATATATTCTTTTCTCACTATACCAGATCATTTATCCAGATGCTATGAGTTGTGTGCAATTAGCAAAGCATAGCATTGTCCACCGAATTCAATCTTTTTTACTGTGTATGTTGAAATGATTAAAATGGAGGGATTGCCATCTTGGTTATACCAGTGATGCATTTGTGTGTTCTTCAGGCTGTTGTTCGTTTTTAAAGCAAACAGGAATGGAGTCAAATGCCCACTCTCTTTTACATTCAACCCAAAGCTTTTGTAATAAGTGCAACATATTTTGGCATCTTGCAATATTCTGCACCTGAGTTTATCTGCTGGTACAAAGAGGATCATTCTGAAGTCTCAGTATACAGTGCTGTCAAAAAGGTGTGGGAGGAAAGGGCTATGAGGGGTTGTCACGGCTCAGGTTGGGTGTCACGTGACACTGCCACCACTCTGGATTTAGGTTCCCTTGAGAAGGCCCAGAGCACCCTCCCAAGACCTTCAGACCTCCCTTTAGGCCTAATAACAGGTGTGAGGACCAGGCAAAGTGAAGCAAGGAAAAGGTTTATTTTATAGGCGGTCAAACAACAAGGTGCAGAATAATAACAGTAAGTGGGTGAAAAGAAAAGAAATCAAATGCCCTAATGCATATAAATATATACTGTCCCTAGCTCACTATTCCAAGTGACACTAGACTACTTACCCTTCCCTCAGGATGAGGTTTCTTCCTTGCAGCAGCCTTCCTTCTGGCTCTGCCCTCTGGGAAGAAAGAACAGCTTCTGCTTTGGCACCAGCTCTTTTGTTCCCCAGCCCTCTTCTTCCCTATTGGTCAATTTTGGCTCCAAAACCTCGCAGGGGCTTCTGGTAGTTGTAGACCCAGCCTCACCGACTGCTAGCAAGGCTCCCTAGGCCTAGTAGGCCTCTGGTGGCACAGCCCAGATCATGACGGGGGTCCACAGACCTGGGCACGTTATTTGATTTGTTCATATGCTCTTAAGGTAGGCTCTTGGTGGTATGAGTGGAGACTAGGGTTGCCAAGTGCTTACCTGTTCCGGAGTGGGGGAGTCCAGCCTTGCTCTGGGAGTCATCGCGCAAAGCATGCGTGCGCGCCGTAAGCACATCACACGGAAGTGACGCAAGCACGTCGGGGATGTTGGGGGCGGGGCCAAAATCATCTGAGGGAAAACCATAGCGCTTTCCCTTGGATGATTGTGGCCCTGCCCCAACATCCCTGACGTGCTTGCGTCACTTCCATGTGACGTGCTTTGGGGGTGGGGTTCCCCCCGGGGGCCCAATCCGGCGGCGGGGAACGGGCCTCACGGGCGGAGGTTTCCCCGCCCCCCGGGGGGACCTGGCATCCCTAGTGGAGACCCAGAGGATGCCTATGGAGGCTGCCAGAACCCCTGCCATCAAAGAACACATAAACACATGACCAGTCTTACACTGGTTCAGACCCTTGGTCCATCAAAGTCAGTGTGGTCTACTCAGACTAGCAGTGGTTCTCCAGTGTCTTAGGCAGAGGTCTTTGACATCACTTACTGCCCGGTCCTTTTAACTGGAGATACTGGGGATTGAACCTGGGATCTTCTGCATGCCAAGCATGGACTCTACCACTGAGCCTCAGGAAATCTATGTTGTTGTAGTTCTCCCAGTCCCACAATCACAGTAATCACCTGATTGTGCCGTCTGTTCTTTTGAGTCTATGTAGCCCATGCAGAAAGCTGTTGTTCTCATGCTGACATCATCAGTACCACTGGGGTTTGTAAATGGTTCTGAGAATAGCTTTTGCAGGTGCATTGTTCCAAGAGCAAGATCTGCATTTTTCTTCCAAGGGTCTCTACATGTGTGTATATTTCTCTGCTACCTATGGTGCTATGGAGCTGGCTGGATGGAACAGACTTATTCCTGCCCTATCTGGCCCGATTTGTTTGCCTGGTGTGAGGATGTCTCTGAGCAAGTTGTCAGTGTTTATGAGGATTCAAAGATGATCAGGACTGTGTGGCTACAGGCTGACTTCCTGCCTGCTCTACCATCATACCGTGTATGGAGGAAAGTGATGAAACTCTTCCTAACAAGCCCACCTGTGTAGTGTGAGAATGGAGGAATGGGGTAGAAGTGAGGTGGCATCAGGTCCTGCAGCAGTGCAGTGACACTGGCTGCTGTTGATGCCTTTGCCATGTGTCTACTATTCGTGGTTAATCTCAAGGCATTTGTGAGTGCCCGTGTGACTGGCATATAGCAGTGAAGTTACCAGTGATACCTTCTGAAGCCTGACAGTGTTGCTACATCAGTCCTTGTTTCTGCAGCTATTATTGTGCTATCGGGTTTGTTATTGGGATTGGAACCATGTTATGCTAGTGTTGTATTGGGACTCTGGGACTAGCCTTTCAGCCAACTAAGAGTGCAGCTTGTTTCAGAACAGAAAATAGAAAGTAGCTGGCTTCCGGTTTGGCTCCCGCGCATGGCGGACGCTTCCTCGGGTCGCTCCCGAGGGCGCCTCGCCCGCCCGCGGTGGAGGAGGGAATCCGCGCGAGCGGAGACCCGAACGAGCCCCTCAGAAGAGAGGAGCTCGGATCCGGGGCGCTTTAGGGCGCACTAGGGGGGAGTCGCTCTTTCGGCCGAGAGGTCGGAGACCGAGGCTCCCGCCATGCCCTGCCCCAATGGACCTTGCTGCGTGAGCGACCCCGAACGGGGTTTAGCGGAGCCACCAGACGTCACTGAGTGATAAAGCGACCATCCGCAAAAGTGGAAAAGAAAAAGAAAAGATCGGCTTAACTGTGAGTTGTCAAAATGCAGAAAAAAGAACTGAAAATTGTTTCCCCCCCCTCCCAGCGAAAAAGGCGAAGAGGTTAATCCTCCATCTATACAAGCGAAAAAGAAAAGGGGGGGGGATGAATTGAGCGGACAGTGATGTTTTCCTTTGATGTATTTGAAAGCGAGAAGCTTGTCTCTCTGGAGCACATTTTAAGAACTTTCTAAAAGTAAACAAAAAAGAAAAGATGTCGAAGCTGGGCAAAAGCGAGCGGAGAAGGAGGGAGGGACTTCCGTCTGGGCGTTTGTTTGTGTGCAAGAGCCGGCTGTTGAATGTTTGGACTGTTTATGGCTGTGAATCCGACGGGAGTTTTGCAAAAAAGATAAGTTGGAATTGTGACAGCGAGAAGTGCCTGTAAGCGCTTATAAGTCAACAATTGCGAGGAGGACCCATAGAGAGTCTGGGAGCGAATATAAAAGCGAAAATGAAATTGATACCATTCTCGAAAATGGGGACCTCCGGGGCATGAAAGGAGAGGATTTATAGTACATGAACTGAGCGTATTAACAACAACCCGAAGGAGGATCTAACAAGCCGGAAGGAGAAGACAACGGAGACAACAGAGGAAGCTCCTCCACGTCAGCGATAGTAAAAGTACCCAGCACGCAAGAAGCGGTTCTGGATGTGCACAGAAGAGACCCTTTTTATTAACAGAATCTCAAAGGAACATTACTAACATACTAACAGAGAATACATGTAACAGGACTAAGAAAAGAAGTTTGGCAACACACAGAAGAAGCCCAAGAAGATTAATTGGACATTACTAACAGTTTAATTTACCAGTTTATATATCACTCAGCTTTCTCTTTCTCCCACTGTCTACCCCTCCCTTTTTTTTCTTTTAAGCGAAATACCTCCCCTTTTTAGGGGAGCCAATAAAACCTTTATTAAAAAAAAAGAAAATAGAAAGTAGCTGAAATGCTCCTGCAAATCTGTCAATTGCTAAAAAAAACATTGCACGCCAACTATGAAATACTGTCAAATATTTGGCAGATATTTGATATTTGAATGGATTTCTGGAATATTCAGCGTCAGAATTTGCAAAAAAGACTTTTGAAGTGAATTCCTAGAAGAAAATTCAGTTCAGCTCTTCTGCGGTTTCTTTTGTACAATTCCTATTACCAAGAAATTGGGAAATCCTTATATACTGCTTTGCTCTTTCCACAAATAAGGAAAGTAAACGGAGTTCTGATTTCCATCTCCAAGATCCCTTAAATGGCCTCCTAACAGGGATCCTTGACAGTTCCTGCAAAGCAACTGATATAAATGTTGCTGGGAGGTTGAGCAAGCTCAGCACAGCTGTTAATCGAAACAGCTGGGTATATTCAAAGCAAGCTCAACACAAGGCAGAAGGCAAAGGAAAACAATGATTTGGTGCTAATGAAAAAAATTGCTGTTGGGAAAAGAGGTTGGAGAACAGAATAGAGAAACAGAGCGTATGGGGAGGGGTGTTGTACAATCTACACTTGGGAAGGCCTGGGGCGCAGTGTGGAAGAGCCTCTGCTTGGCATGCAGAAGGTCCCAGTTTCAATTCCCATAATCTCCAATTAAAAAGGACTAGGCAGTAGGTGATGTGAAGGACTTCTGCCTAAGATCCTGGAGAGCTTCTGCCAGTCTGAGTAGAAAATACTGACCTTGATGGACAAAAGGTATGATTCAGTATAAGGCAGCTTGATTTATGTCATGTTTGATAGCAATGAATGAGAGATAGGAAATATGTCAAGAAATACTTAGTTTGCAACACAAGTGTAGATTTGTATGCAGACTTCCTACACCCCTGGGTTGGATTTTTGATGTAAAGTTGGAAGGTTGGTGCTAACACTTGTCCCATTTCTCCAAGCAGTGAGGGGTTTTAGGAGCTAGTGCTTACCCATGTCAGTTCCCTTTGGTGGACAAAACAATGGTATAAATAAAACAAAGAAACTCATGATATCAATTAAAAATACTATAAAAACAACATAACCTGGGGCAAGCACTAGTCCCTGGAAGGGACTGCTGGTTGGAGGAGAAAGCAGGGAAGATCACAAACCTTCCAGTGATGGCTACAGGAATAAACAGCTTTAAAGGGGGATTAGATAGATTCATGGAGGATAAGTCTGTCAGTGGTTACTAGCCATAGTGTCTAAGGTGAACCTCAATATTCAGAGGCACTAAGCCTCTAAATCCCAGATCCAGGAGGCAACATTGGGGAAGGCCTTGAACTCTATGCCCTGTTGTTGGCTGTCCAGGGGAATGGGTTGGCCACTGTGTGAGACAGGATACTGGACTAGATAGACTATTGGTCTGATCCAGCAGGGCTCTTCTTATGTTCTTAAACCTAACAGAGACACCAACAGGTATATCGGAGTACTCCTGTTAAGAAGCCACAGTAGATCGGAGAAAGAAGCAAGAACAGTAAGTGTTTACCTAGCTCCCTAATATTTAAAGAATCATTTGGTATTGTGGCCTACAGCTTGTGAAACAGCTCAGTTGTTGACTTCAGACTACGATAAGTAAATCAGCTGCAGAAGACCCCTTTCTGGCTACGTGATATCTGTCACCAGTTGCTCAGTTGGTGAAGGAAAAATGGAGTGGATCGGTTTTCCCCCTTGCATCATGGCATCACTTTTGGTATGAACCATCACTTCTGGTATGAACCAGAAGTGACCTCAAAGCATTGGGGTGAGACTCTAGCATTCTGTTGAAACTCTGTTGTAAAACTCTGTGTTAGAACATTGCCCCAACACATTATTATAACTTTCGGTTCATGCCGCTTTAGTTGTCCCATGGATTTTAGTCATAGAGAGGACACCTACTATGTACATAGATTTTTTTAGGATTCCACATTGCTTATTGATATTGGATATGCTAAGTATACCTGAGTGCCTACCCAGCTCTCTGCCATTTGTACATCATCATAATATTCTCTCACAAGTGGTACTGTATTGAAATTTCCACAGACCTTTAGATCTCAAGTGGTGATTTTTAAGCATATGTGTATAAACGTTTGTGCATACATCATGGTGGACTTGGATCCTGTATCAAAAAGATCATGGATCTTCCCTGCTTTCCCAACCTTTGGTAGTCCAATCTAATCTCTGAAAAGTTGATTCCTGGGGTTGTGGGACTTGTGTGGAGAAATAGCCATGTGGGTCAGGGGACTGAAGTGAGGAATACACATTGATGGGGTCCAAACTGGCAAAGACTGACCAAGAAAGAGATCTTGGAGTCGTAGTAGATAACTCATTGAAAATGTCAAAACAGTGTACAACTGCAATAAAAAAGGCTAACGCTATACTGGAGATTATTAGGAAGGAATTTGAAAACAAATCAGCCAGTATCAAAATGCCCCTGTATAAATCAATGGTGTGACCTCATTTGGAATACTGTGTGCAATTCTGGTCACCACACCTCAGAAAGGATATTATAGCATTGGAAAAAGCGCGGAAAAGGGCAACTCGAATGATAAAAGGGTTGGAACACTTTCCCTATGAAGAAAGGTTAAAGTGCTTGGGGCTCTTTAGCTTGGAGAAATGACAACTGAGGAGTGACATGATAGAGGTTCACAAGATTATGCATGGGATAGAGCAAGTAGTGAAAAAAGTACTTTTCTCCCTTTCTTACAATACAAGAACTCATGGGCACTCAATGAAATTGCTGAGCAGTCAGGTTAGAACGGATAAAAGGAAGTACTTTTTCACCCAAAGAGTGATTAACACATGGAATTCACTACCATAGGAGGTGGTGGCAGCTACAAGCATGGGCAGCTTCAAGGGGGAATTAGATAAACACAAGAAGGGGGACCCGCGATACCCGTGGGGGTGGGGGGAAGGAGAAGCTCCAGGGGAGGAGAAGGAAGCAGCCGCAGGTGAGCCTTCTCCCCTGCCCCCCGTTCCCGGCACCCACAGCGAGGCCCGCGCCTCTCCAAGCCTTCTCCCTCCTCCCCCCCAGCACCGGCGAGAGGCCTGAACTCGGCCTGCTGAACTCCCCCCTCCCTCCAAGCGGTGGCGGCAGCAGCGGCGGTGGTGGCGGGAGGCCTGAGCTTGGCCCGCCAAACTTCCTTCCCCACAGAGTCCCCCCCTGCCAGCCCACCACAGAGTTCCCAGAGCTTCCGTGCGCATGCGCAGGAAATGCTCTTTTACTTTTTGGGGGGTGTAAATACCCCCCTATATTTTTTCAACTTTTTAGATTTTTGTGCACACCTAGGGACTGCCCCAAGTGTGCAGGGGGTGCCTTCGCTTTTAGATATATAGATATGGAGCAGAGGTCCATCAGTGGCTGTTAACCACAAGGTATAGATAGGAACTCTCAGACTGGGGCAAGGGATGCTCTGTATTTTTGGTGCTTGGGGGGGCAACAGTGGGAGGACCTCTAGTGCCCTGGCCCCACTGGTGGACCTCTTGATAGCACCTGGTACTTTTGGCCACTGTGTGACAGAATGTTGGACTGGATGGGCCATTGGCCTTATCCAATATTGGCATGAAACTGCTTCCTCCTCTCCTTTCCATTCTGCCAGAGTACCTGAGTTATTTGTATCACACTGCCATGGGATGAGGATTCTGCCAAATAGTGATGACATTTTTGTTCAGATGTGTGGTAAAATAGTTGTCTGTGTATACTTCCTTATATTTTTTTATCCTACCTTTCCTCCCAAAAGTTCAGGGTGTCTTACATCAAAGTTGGATAAAAAAAAATAATTAGACTATAAAATGGCTAAGACAATAAACTTATCTATGGGGTGCTTTACATTTCCCCCCTTTTCTTCTCTTTTATCTTCACAACAATCCTGTATGTTTCATTGTTGAAGAAGGTTAATTGACCCGATGTCACCCAGTTAATTTTATGGTTGAGTGGGGGTTGGAGTCCAGGGCCTTCAAGTCTTAGTCTGAGACCCTAACCACTATAAAACACCGGGGCCTCTTTCAAATAGCCTTCATAATCCATTGTAGCAGGTGGTCGCTAACAAAGTTTTAGGTGTAATTTCAGACACAACCATATTGGCTCCCAGCTGCTAATAATTTTTTTTAACCTTTTTATACAAAGCCACTTGTGTACTGTTTGCAAAGTGGGGATGAGCTGTTTTTTTAATTGCTTTCTTCCATTTTCAGATCTTCTTTGTGCTTCTGAATCACTGCCGGATGGTTTTTGAAATGTCTGAGGTGCTTTCCCCACCACCCTTTCCCACAGTGCATTCTTTTCTCTCTGCCATCTTAGAATTCTATGGATGTGTTTTATTCTGCTGCATATTCATAACCTGGGTTATTTAAATGATGGCCTTTGTGCTAGTTTTTGTAACATAGCAACAAGAAATGATGTTTGGGCTGAAAGCAATGGTCAGACAGGAGATGGCTGTGTAACTAGCCACTGACACTTCTATTGTGTGCAAACTTGCAAGAACTTTGAGCTCCACTGAAATGAGCTGCGATTTTTCAAGGGAACAGCTTCTGACTTGATGCCATTGGATTTAATGGGTTTGTGATTGTAATTTAGGATGTCATGTTTGTGTAAGTCTGCTTTGAACCTTGAAAATACAAAATCAAATTTGAAACATAAAATAAAAAGCAGAGTGCCCAAAATTGAATGATTTGTTTTTTGGGGGGTTTGGTCACTGATTGCTTGAGGAACAAGATGAGGAGTAGAAAGAGAAAACAAAACTGCTGAAGCCATTTGCAATGTAATGTGATTTCCATCGCTCTGTTTCTCTAAAAGGCAGTGATTGCTGTTCTGAAAGTCAATAGGAAGATCAAATGCATAAATCACAAGCTAAGAAATAATGCAGTGTATTAGCCAAACCACTGATCAGCATGATGTGTACCCTTGTTACAGTATTCCCCGCTTTTCTGCATATTGGGTACAATCCTGCACTCAAAGGACTTGAGTGCTCAGCATCAAAGGAGATGTGAAGGCTAATGCGGTTATGGAGGACTGTAGACAGGCTGGCTTCCAGGGTGTTCAGAATCAAGACAGCCACTTAAAGAAAAAGACCTCCAGCAGTGCCATTTACAAGGGACATACAGCATTGGCTTACTCTTCCAATGTGCCGCGTACCTGGAAATGCACCCCTTATGCACTGATTGCAATCAAGGTATCATGCACAGGGGTCTAGTGCACCAAAAGGTATCCTTGGCTTTTCTTGGCGGGATAGGATGCAGTTGGCACTCCCATGTTGTACGGCTTCTGTGGAACTGGGTGTTTCCTATTGACTGTAAAGGTGTTGCAACTATCTGGAAATTCTGAATCCAAAAGATCACAGTTCTGAATTCCAGAATTCAAGGGCCAGGATGGTATAATTGTTACACTATCAGACTGGGATCAGGGAGAACCAGGTTTGAACCCCCATTTTGACATGGAAGCTTCCTGGGTGAACTTGGGGCAGTCAGTCTCTTTCACCCTAACCTTCCTCACAGGGTTTTTGTTCTGAGCATAAAATGGAGGAATGATATTACAAGCCACCTTAGGTCCCCGTGGAGAGAAAAGTAGGGTGTGTGTATATATATTCCAAATCTGGAATCTGCTGCTGGTGAATATCCATACCTAGACGCTTAAGGGTTCATATTGTAACAAATTTTCTTCAGGGCCTGTGAATAGTTGCCTGTCTGTTTGATTACTGGGCACTCACAGTCTTAGGCAGAATGCATTGATATTTGCTTTAGTTTTGTTACCTAATCAACAAGCTGACTGTTGGCATTAACCACCACCTTAATTAGA
>NW_015160283.1:7074-37459 GCF_001447785.1 Gekko japonicus | reverse complement strand
TATTTTCCCAGGAATAACCAAACTTGCCTTTTGAGGATTTCCTACCTTGGATCTTGGGGTACAGCAGTGCAAAATTCTGCCCACCTGATTAGACAGTCAGTCTCAAGCCAAGTGACAGGCAACCTACAAAAGTGATTAGGAATGGGGATTCCAGATAATACCCAAATTGCCTTATCGTTTATCTAGAGCAAATTACTTTAGCTTTCCAAAGTTCAGTTTTTAGCCAGTCCAATCTTGATATAATGTCTGTTTGTTCCTCTTCAGGCATTTTTGGAAAGGATTTGATTAAGTCCCCTTCTATTGAATTTTCCAAATAAGAGCAGCCTCTGTTGTTATCAATGTCCATAGATGTTCCAGTTGAGTTACTTTTAAGGTGCATGTCAACACTTGGAGATGATGACTTATGAACATAAGCCCTTTTGTCAGTCACTGTAGATCTTGTATGCTTTTCTTTAGGAAGCAAGGGAATGATGGTGGTATTAACAAAAACCCTAGTTGGTAGAATTCCTTTTGACGACAAATAGCTCCTGTAATTCAGAATCAATGTAGGCATTTTGGGAGTCTTGAAGTTCAGCAGTACTCTCTGTGCATGGTATGGACTAGGTAGTACTTCTAATGAGGTTAAGTCAACTGCAGCAATGTACTCTGGAAAGAGGGATCTCAAATGAGAAGTAGCCTGTTTTACAGACTTCCAATTAGGTATCATACCCTTGTAAAGCAAATTACTTGGTTGGTACGAATGGTATCCAAATGAGATGCAGGAGTGCCTTTGCTAGGCCTCTCCCCATCTGGTATGTTCAGACCACATGTGATTATTTTTTTTGGGGGGAGTATATTTCTAGTTGCTAAAAAGTGACTATACAAATACACTGTTGTTGTTGTTTTTGCCAGTCTTCAAATCTCAAAGATCTGGCTTGAGCCTTGATCTGGTGCACTGCTGGGACACAGCACAATGCAAAGAGTGCACAGTTTTAGAAAACTCACATTTACCACAAATATCAATGAGCCGAGCAATTTCAGGGTCAGCTTTCAAACTACAGATTTCTTTTTAAAAAAGAAACACATGCTGATTTCGAGGAAACGCAAAACCGCCAGGTTAGAAATGAATTATGTGCTTTCACAGAATCACTGCACTGAAAAGCTTTTTTACTGGAACCAGGTGAACACAGTATTTAACATCATTCAGCATTAACAACTGCAAACCAAACTAGCTGTCAGAACTCTGTCAAATTCATAACCCTTATATCATTTGCAGAACAAAGTCTGAGTCTAGTGGCACCTTTAAGACCAGCAAAATTGTATTCACGGTGTAAGCTTTTGTATGCAAGCACACTTCCTCTCAGAAGTATCTGAAGAAGTGTGCTTGCACACGGAAGCTTATACTGTGAATAAAACTTTGTTGGTCCTGAAGGGGCCACTGGACTCACCTTTGTTCTGCTACTTCAGACCAACACAGCTATACCACCTGAATCTACCTTATATCATTTGTCATGGACCGAAACCCTCAAAAATCCCTGAAGGCAACCATTCAGGTATGATGATGTCAGTCAGTGGTCTGCCAGAGGAAATATATGAATAGCAGATGTTTGAATAAGTCTGGGTTTTAGCATCGGTTGCGAGATTTTACAGTGATGAAGAACACGTGTGTGTTAGTGTGCTAGACACATATGAGAAGAAGTTCTCTCAGTGTCTGTTTCTGTAGTAATTTTAATATACTGACATTTAATAGTGAGTGTTTTAATACTGTTCAGCTCATAATAATGAATTCAGCTGAGGCAGGATTGAAGACTATTCACTATCCTAATGGCATTTTTCACAAAATATCGGCACTGGAAATATCTCTTGCAGGTAATTGGGGATAGTAGGCTGCTACAGAGTGATTGTAGGCAGCATACAGGGCAGGTCTGCTGCTTTTGAACCACATGGCATTATTTTGAGATCAGAGATTTCTGTATGCTGTGTTAGCTATAGTTGCATTCAGAACTGGTGTGTGTAGTCCAAGCAGAAAAAACGGCATACAAGACTGTAAGAAATGATTGTAATGATTTTAATGGATTCAATCCATATATTCAATCACTATGCAGAATTGCTATTTTCGAATTGAATGGAATTGAATGGAAATGTTTAATGGAAACAACCCTTGTTGTGGAAAAAAATTCTCTGTATTTTGGCAATCCTTATTTTTGCAGAGCAAGTGACAATTGCTGAAACATTTTAAATCAAGATCTGGGCAAAATTTCATTTGTATCACCTAAGCCCCCGTCACAGTCTCACTCCTGTTTTTGCACAAGATAAACTGCATGTTTTTTTTGTTAGAAAGAGATCTCCTGGGCTTTGGAGATGATTGAAAATGGAAAGGTATTGCAAGGCGCTTGGACTGAGCGACATGCCTTTTGCTCATCTTAGAAGACGTTTTTGAAAATGTAGTTAATATGGGGGGGGGGGGAAATCCCAGCAGTTGAGTTTATATAATGGAAAGATTTGACTCATGTACAATAAGTGCATCTGGGAAAGTCATTTCTGCTTCCCTCTTCCAGTGAACTGTGGGATTGGTTTTGCTTTAGAACTTGTAATATTATCGTTATGCTGACTTACAAATTATAAAACATATCAAAACCGAACTCCTAATACAACAACACTTTTTATTTCCAGCTGCTACAAATGCATATTTCAGATTTGGTCACAGAATTCTATTATCAGTGAAGCAGAGGCTGCCTGATTTTCAGCATATTGTACATAGAACAACAACTTGCCAAGCTGTTGGTCTGTACTAGCTTTGAAAGAAACCCATTAGTGTTGAATGGAATTAGTCATTAGTAGTCAATCCTATAATAATATCTACTATTTATGAAGCACTTTCCCCCATATACATTATCTCAGCAATTGCTGAAATAGAGACAAAATAATTTGCTGAAAACTATCATAACTATTTGAACTGAGGACTTTGCAAGTCATGTTTTAGATGTTTAGCCATGATTTTAAAAAAAACCCTTTCCAGATCCTGCAAAAGTTTTGTTCTGTGCAAGAGGGTCCCAATAGTTCCTTTGCTGTTTCTTCTGATTTGCTTTAGTTCAGGACAGGCACTGACCTAAAAATGAATGGTGTGATTCTAAACAGAGCTATAACCTTCTGAGTCCATTGAAGCCAGTGGTTTAGAATCCCAGCTTGCATACCTGCATCTGTATGTTACAGGTACCTGAAGATAGTTTTAAGCTTGGATTCTTTGTATGAGAGGGGAAGGAGGGAGAAACAAGGTGCAGGTGTACTCCTAGCAATCTTCCAGGTTTGTCCATATCCTGTCTCAGGGGTGGCCAAACTGTGGCTCGGGAGCCACATGCAACTCTTTTACACATATTGTGTGGCTCTTGGGAGGGCAGCTGAGGAAGTGAAGGGGTGGCATGCCTCCCTGATAGGTCATCCCTTCCCCAGCCAGTGTTCCCCTCCCTGGGTAGGCTTGAGGTGAGGGGGAGCAGAGAAAAAAAGTAACTTTAACTTTAAATGTGTTTTCAACCCCCCTCCCATTGGTTGGCTTGGAGAAGGTATTTGTCTCTTTAAATCCCTTCTCCAAGCCAAGCCAGCTGGCATGGGGGTATGGTGTGTGTGTTGGAGAACACATTTGAATTTAAAGTTGCTTTCTTTCCACCTCTCCCTTCCCCCTTCTCTCCCCATGTGTTTGCTTTCTTTCCACCTTTCTCTCTTTTTCTCTTTCTCCTCCTTCCTTTCTCTCTCCCTTCCTTCCTCCCCCTCCCCATCTATTTACTTTCTTGGGTTCTCTCTCTCTTTTCTCTCTTTCCTTCCACCTCTTTCATTCTTTCCACCTCTCTCTCTCTTAGACAAATAAATATCATTGGACAAATAAATATCATCGATATCTGTTTTTATCCCATTTGTTTTTATTTTTGGCAGTCTCATTTAACGTTAATAAAAAGAAAAATTGCATATTTTCCAATAAAAACATGAGTGTGATATTTATTCACGGCTTGCGGCTCTCAAACATCTGATGTTTATTCTATGTGGCTCTTACGTGAAGCAAGTTTGGCCACCCCTGTCCTGTCTCAATGTTGCTTAATAAGGATGGAAGACAGCCTGGACAGCTCCTTGGCTGCACCAGCGTTCAGCAGTCTTGGCCAGATGCTGCTTTGTGGCCAGAACTGGGTTGGACAGCTCCACTGCTCCCTCTGTGGCTCCTTGGTTCTTGCCCACTGGACTTTCCTTGTTGGTTAAACAAGGACTCTCAGGCCCCTGGCTACTGTGTCAGTGGGAACAGGACTGTGGTGAACCTTATATGTGTGTCTTCTTGAATAACAGGTAATGTTTAGCATTTACGTAGCACTTTTAGAACATTCAAGGTATCCATATACTTTTTTTTTTTAATCCTTAGAATGATCAGCATGCGTTCCCCTAGAGCTGCCCTCTGGATGGGTATCTGGTCATCCTCTTCTTTCTTTGTATTTTAGATCATATTAACAGAATGTTTGAAATTTAAAAAAGCCTTGGAGCAGAGGTCCATCAGTGGCTATTAGCCACAAGGTATAGCTAGGGGCTCTGGGGCAAGTGATGCTCTGTCTTCTTGGTGCTTGGGGGGGGGGGTCAACAGTGGGAGGGCTTCTAATGTCCTGGCCCCACTGCTGGACCTCCTGATGGCACTGGTATTTCTGGCCACTGTGTGACACAGAGTGTTGGACTGGATGGGCCTTTGGCCTGATCCAACATTGGCGTCTCTTATGTTCTCATGTTCTAACACTTCAGTTCCTCTAGAGGCACATAGTGAACACCAACCCCAATTTGAGGCAGGAAGCAAAATTAGTTCTATAATTCTTGATGTCACTGAATATTTCAAATCTAACAAAAATTGCTATTATAAAAGTTCCTGGTAAAAGCTTTTCCTCATTGAAGTATTTGTTTACCTAAGTATATAAGGCTGGGAATTAAAATTGCCCCCCCCCAATGTATTAAACAAGTACAGGTATCAGGTCACTGTATGAATTAAGGGGAATGAGGTGGATATGACATCTCTTGACCTGTCATTGGAGAGAATTCAAGTTCCTTACTTAGAACAGAAGGAAGAAAACAGAAAACTGATCTTCCTAATTTCTGAGAATGGTGTTCTAGGCAAGCACTGCCACTTATAGGGTTTATTTTCAGGACCTTTTCTTGGGTAAACAATAGTTTCAGCTATGCTGTCCTTTATACCTCCTAGTGCTTCTTCAAGCTATGAGTCATGCATGGCAACTTGAATTCTTTGGGTCTGATCTGAGTCTGCTGTGTTATTAATTTGTCACTGTGACTCATTTCAGAAGAAATGGCATTAAAGGACAGTTGGCTGAGTTTAATCATACATCAGCATCATTATTGTATTTGGAACTAAACAAATGTGTGACATTTATAAAGAAACAGAGGGCAGAAATGTGGGACTGCTGAAGGCTTTTTGTAGTGGGAAGCTTTAGCATGTTCCAAGTGGGAGGAAGGAAACAGAAAATGTAGAAAGTATTGGAATGATCTGAACCAACACATGAGATGGCTCCTGTACCTTTGAAAGTCGTATTTCGCCAGCCACAGTTCCTGCATAATACTGCCATGGTAAGAGGAGATGCACCAGTGAGATTTTGCCTGCTGTGCAACTTTTAAAGATACTGGGCTGTACCAGGCATTCTTACAAGCCTTCAGGCACAGTTGATAATTTCCAGGGAGAGAAATTAAGTTATGTTGGTTGTCGCAATTACCAGAACATTCCCTAGGGCAGAGAAGAAAAACTGTATCAACTTTTATATTACTCCACTCTATTGCTCCATCTGTGATAAGTCTGGGTAAGGGAAAAAGGAATAATATGGTAAGAAGTGGATAGATATGACTGGGAGAGCTTTCCCACACCCCCTAGTAGATACTGATCCCCAGGGCAGTGTCACTTACATTAACAATCTCAGAGAGTGAGACATTGTTGAGAAATGGTTCCTGCTATGCCAGTCTGTTTCCCCGTCTTTTTTTCTTCACCTCTATTAAACCTGAACGGATTGGAGTCCCGCAGAGGAAATGGAGAAAAATGAGAATCGACTGCTGCAGTTTGGGTGAGAGGACATCCGTATTGAGAGAGTGGCAGTGTACTAGTGGCCTGTAGAACTAAGAGGAAAGCCCAACACAACCTACCAGTCATGCATTATAGCGTGCCATATGCTGCACATACACACACACACACCTTTTTTGTTTTGTTTTTTGTTTTGTTATTTAGTCCTAACCAGGCTGCCAAATCTGATGTATTGAACCCCTGGTGGTCCATCATGCATGGCTCATGGGTCACTTTCACCATGATGAGCCACTAGTTGTGGTCACGTGGGATGCTAAAGAAAGATGGGTGCTGGCAACCTGCTGTCAGATAGGTTTGATTTTTCAGCAAAGTTGTGGAAGTTAGTGGCTGCTCAAATGGTTGAAGTGAACTGACTGATTTTAAAAAAAACTTCAGCCAGTGCCTATACTACTCATATAATTCCCAATATTGAAAGGCTTACTTTTTTTCCTGTGACTGTCCATACTCTTTATCTTTTAGCTTAGTATGTCTTCTGGTTATCTAAGAAAAAGGGCCTTGCTAACTTTCATCCAGAAGACTTTGATCAGATACAGCATACCTTGTCTCGCCGAATAGTCCCTTTGATAATTAATTTATAGCTGGGTCTGTCCATATTGAAAAGGTCTATGCTTTAATGAAAGGAGAGACCCACACATTCATGTTGGCGTATGTAGCCATTTAATGAGCCTTACCATCCGTTCTCAAATGAGCCCATGCTGGGATCAAATCCTGACTATGAGCTGGTCCTATGGAATTTTCTGAAAATAACCTCATAGTGATGAATTGAAGAGCTACACCTGAGAAATATATTTTTTGAAAAAAGTTATCACCTTCTAGTGCCAGTAAACAACATATCCTGATCCAGTTTAGGGTATATAGAAAAACAATAGTAGCTATGAAGGATCATAGCTAGTCCATCTAGTCCAGTATCCTGTTTCCACAGTGGCCACTCAGAAGCCAGAGGTAAACTACAAGCAGGACACTTTGTTCCATAGGTACATGGAAGCGGCATTCCATGCCTATTGTTAGCCGAATTGCTCCAAAAAGGAAACAATTGGTACAGTTTTTAACTTCGGGAACAACCGTCTTTGTTTACGGAGGATGGCACTGATTCTGAGGTCCCCAATAAGAGACTGAGGCAGACTTCTTAATAATAATAATTGTTTACTAGCACACTTCACACAGTAAGCACACAACAACCACAACACACAAGAACTAGGAAATACAGAGAGAATAATTAAGCACAGTTGCAATTTGCAGGTAACGTTGGTTGATGCTTTGGGGTATAATTACCTGGCTGCTTCTGCGTGGCTCCAAACTTCAAGCGAAGGGGTAAGGATGGGGAGAAAATGGAAAAGAATAGCGAATGGACTCAGACCAGCTAAGACCACGTGCTAAGAAGTTCTAGCTGTGCACTGCTAGAACAAAGAGAGGGATGGGAAGGATTTGGGATAGAAAGCTGGATTGAAGGGTAAAGCAGGTTAAATAGAGGACGTAGTTTGAGAGCGCTGGGGGGTTTCAGGTAGAATGCTCAAGAGAGCGAACTGGAGGTGCGTTCCTGATTATATCAAACAGGGTCAGGGGAGGAGCTGGGGCCAGGAGACCTCCCCTGTGACGAGGTGTTCTGTCATAGCCAAGAGGTCTGGGATTGGCTATTGTAATTCTCTGGGAGGGCTTGGAAACTGGAGGGCAATTTGAGATCTAGTGACTAACTCAATCAAGACACCTGGGCTAGGGGTATTCGCATGTAGATGTATGACTCATCGCCATGAGGCCAGGTTGAATAGAGAGTCTTTGTGAGGACGTGCTGTCCGTTGGTGCGAGGGGGAGGGGAGGCAGTTAATGCCTGCTAGTAACATCTATGAACAGCTGTTACAGCTGTTCGAATCCCACCGCGGCCAGAGTGAGCTCCTGGCCTTGGTCCCAGCTCCCGCTAACCCAGCGGTTTGAAAGCATGACTTAACATCTAATATGCGAGTAGATAAACTGGGTACCTACCTTAGAGGGTAGGGGGCACCCTCCCCCATCGAGGGGGTCGTGGAGTGGCGTTGGCGCTGATGAGCAGTGAAGCGGCGGGACGGCGTTCGGCAAGATGGCGACCGAGTCCAACATCTTTGGTGGTCTGGACACAGCGGAAAGGCGGAGCCAGGAGACGTGATGGCCGTGGAGAGCGCAGGCGCGGCGGAGCTGAGAAGGACGGAGCCGGAGCTGCGCCGGAGCGTGCTGTGCGTCAGAGGGGCCTACTGACCCGCTACCGGAGGACCGCGATGAGAACCGGAAGCCAGAAAAAGCCGAAGCCGACAAGCCGACGCGGAGGAAGAAGACCTGCAGGAAAAAAGTCCTCCACAGGGTGCTGGTAGGGAGTCCCCACCCCTAGTACATGTGGCCATAGGTTAGGGATAAGTGAGTAACTGTAGCCACTCAGAGACCCCCCAGGGGGTTGTATGAGTCTGGGGTCAGCCTCCCCTGTCGTTTCACCTCGGGGGCGAGCTAATTCAGACCTCCTGACAAGTAGCAAGATCCTTTCCTCTCGAGTAGGTCTTCTGTCCCTGGGTTCCCCTCCCGGGATAAAAGAAAGCTCTCACTAATTGCACTGTCCCACACACTTGCTTTCTCCAAAAGTCAAGAGATCTTTATTTAAGAGGAGCAAAGATAAAAAAAGCACAGCTCCAGAGATAAAAACACCGGGAGAAATAATAATATTTAAAACACTGAGGCAATGTACTGAGTGGGCTGAAGGAGTCGTTCTCAAGCCGCTAGAATGGAGACGGTTCTAAGCAGAGTGCTGGGAAGTTGGAGTTATTCTCAACAGGAGGTTGGCAAGGCTATAACCAGGAGAAAAGGAGAACGAAAAGTCCTTTATCAGAAAGCCGCCTCGGCGGAAGAAAACTTGCTTTTTTTCTCCTGAACTGTTGTCTCTGTTTCACTGTCGGCCTGGTCAGTAACGGTGCGTCAATTAGCTGCAGGTGCTGCTTGAACAATTGCCAAGTTTTCTTATATCCTCCCTAAGGGACCCCGATGGTAGTTTGCTTCAGCAACTTAAGGGGGACGCACCACAATACCAAATAATATTTCTATACAGGGGTTCGAGCGGGGTAGCAAGTCGAAGGATAAAATAAAAATAAATTGCGCAGTAAAGTGCCAAGGCTAATACAGAGTGTCGGAAGTGGGAAGAAGAACAAAATGTAGGTTTTTGTCTCCCAGGCTCTCTAATCTCTCTGGACAACAAATCAGGACCTATCTGCACAGGTGAATGAGGACACAGCAACCAGAGTCTTTAAAATGGACATTGCTGCCACTTCTATGGGCAATTTATTTATTTATTTTGATTTACCTGACAAGCTTCCAGACGTCTGTTTGGTGGCCTCACAGGTATGCTACCTGCTGGCTCCATTTTAAAAAGGAAGGTGGAATATAAAAGAGCGCAATAAATCAATGTTCCTATGTGATGTCTGTCTCTTTCCAGAGATTAGCACAGCATTTCCCCCTCAGCTATTGCCCAAGAGGCCAGGCTCCTACTGCAAAAAAATATGCAGTTGTATAGTGAAGGTGGTGCATGGGAACAGATAAGGGATAGAAAGAGCACAGCCATTTGCATGTGAGTGAGAGCGTCTGCCAGAATTTCCAGCTGTAGCTTCAGTGGAATTTCAAGTGTGTTCCAGATTCTGGCATATGATGAACCAATTTAATCCTGCACCAAATGCTTACAGTCTACAAAATTTGTGGACATGATTTTTTAAAGGGGCGTTTATGAATAACATTTCACTGGCTATTCATAGCCACTGTGTTTGTTAGGAACATTTATATGCTACAACAACAACTAAAACAATAAAACAAAACCATTAAAATGGAGTTACTAGAAACAAGCTATTTGAAAATGACCTGAAGCCACTAGAAACAAGCCATTAAAGTAAGCCAGGGTATAAAAGCAGCATAAAACAAAACATTAAGCAGGCTACAATGGCAAAACAATCCTCAGGCTACAAACAGACCCAAAGAAAAGTCTGGGTAAGAAGAAATGTTTTGATCTGGCACTTAAAGGAGACTAAGGTAGGTGCCAGGTGAGCTGAAGGGGAAAGGCATTCCAAAGATGGAGCACCACCACTGGTTGCCACCCACCCCACCTTCGCATGTGGAGGCACAGAAAGCAGGGCTTCAGAAGAGGATCTTCACTGGTGGGATGGACAATACTGACGGAGGCAGTCCTTCAGATTTACCCCCTCTTATGTTTCTGCCATACCGTTTTCTTTTTTCTGTATTGTGGCATCCCAACCACTCAGGGACCATGTACTGAACATGATAGCAACTCATATTATCTAGCCAGTTGGAGTTGTGTTGACACACTGAAAGCAAGCCAAGCTGCTTTGCTCTCGCTTTGGGAGAAGGGAAGGCTTCTCTTTTGCCTGACAACCAGATGCCACTCCCTCTCCTGCCATGCCGTGATGAGTGAAACCATTCTTAGCTAAGCGTAACAATACATTGGCAAGGCAGGTGCTCCCTGTTTCACTGCTATGCTCCAGTGGTTTCATTCAGAACAACATACCGTGACAGGGAGCCTACAGGGTTGCTTTGGCAATTGGGGACACTGCTTTCTGTGCTATGCTGCAGCAGATTCATTAAATGGGTACATATTTCTGCTTCCCAAACAAGCACTTTTGCATCTTAATTAAGCTTCCATGTAGGTTTAGCATTAGGATTAATGTGACATTAATGAATATTACAGTGGCTCAATAAATGTTTCTCACTGAAAATGGTCTAAAGCTTGTCACAATAAAACAATTCTGTTGAACTCATTGCCCTACTTTTTTCTGGCTATTAACTTAATTTTCTCTTTGAGAGTGACTCCTTGTCACACATGTTTATATTACGGCTCCTAAGTAAAGCATTGCTCTGTCAGTTCATGCGGCATGTACAAGTCCCTGCCTTTCCCTTTAAAACAAGGAAACAATCATCCCTCACATGTGAATGGTTTAATGATTTGATGGCAATGGATTTAGAAGCATTAGCTCCATGTATGATTAATCTGGGAAGTGCCTAACGGCAAGGGGGTCTTATTGCATGATATGTGAAATGCGAGTGTCATTTCATGTCTGACCTGGGATTCGCCTTAAAATGGGGGGCAGTTAGCTCCAGCGTATAGTGTGGTGTAGTAGCAGGAGGGACTTCAGCCATCCCCCCCATGTCATTCTGCTTTCAACAGAAAAAAGTGGCCACCGGGGGGGGGGGCTGTTTGTTCCACTGCTGGTTCCATGTGGATACATGAAGTCCTTAGTTCAAGTACTGGATGAGGCTAGCTTTGAGGCCTTGAGGAGTCATGACAAAAACAGATATTTTGTATTGCCAGAGCCAACCATGAGGGATGAGCTGCTCATGCTGAGCGACCATCACAAATGCCACTAATTTTGGTTAGCACTTTCCCATGTAGCTATCCTTCCATTAATTATTGCTCTTTTCTACTAGCCATCCCAGCTACCTTTTGTTTCTCCTTCCCTCCTTCTCTCTCCTGCATGGCTTGTTGCAGAGTTCAAAGGAATCGTGAACTCCAAGGAACCTGTTTCTCCTTGTTGGAGCAGAACTGTGCAGACACTGGAGAACCCTCTCAGTCCTTTCCCAAGGTGACTCCCATGCTAAAAATGGCTGAGGATGGTAATAAGCAATGGGTGGGCATAGATTCCTATCTACCTAACCGCATAGATTCCTACCTACCTAACCCCAGCTGTGATATAATTCAAGCATTTGAAATAATCCCTGTCTACCGTACCCTAGCTGTGAAATAATTCAAGCATTTATTGAACAGTGACAGACATAAAGTTTTGAATGCGAGCCAGATAAATGGACCACTCTTTCTTTCCCTGTAGTAATGCTCTTGTATTTTTGAAAGCTGCATTGATTGCAGAATTATGGGTAGAGCTGACTCTATCACAGCACAACCTTAACAGATGCAGTTGTGGCGGCCAAACAAATGTATGTTAAGCAGTTTGCAATGATCCGGGAGCCACACTAGAACAACAGCGCTGGCATCCCTACAAAGGAAAAGCTAGAGGCACACTGGTCATGTTGTAGCTTAGCTATGGGCTGTGTTATATCTCAGCAGATGGGTAGTATTGCAGTGTGTGGGGTCCATCGTGGCCTCTACCCATGTGGGAGGGGCTGCCTACAGTAATGTTCAACAGTAGCGACGAATAGAACATAGGCTCATACAGTGTGAACATTGTGCGACCTATGAATTTCCATAGTGTCCATCTCACTAGTTAAGATCTTAATTCCAAGCCCTGCTCCCTGTACCTCAGCCTATGAAGCTGAGGGCTCAGTGGTGACACCTTGTTTATGGAATGGCCTCTCCCTTGTAGCTTGCTGTCACCTATCCTATTATCATTTAGGTCCTGGGCTAAAACAGATCCATTTATCCTATCTTTTAAGTAAAATTTTATCCCACCTTGGACTGCATTCTTCATCTATATGAATAATGTGTTTATGGCCTGCTTTTATACTGCGAAGACTGTTTTATGTTGCTGAGTTTATACAGGTAGACCGGGATAGTTTTATCACTGGGAATTAGTTGTAGTTTCATTGACTGTTTTATTATTTAAGTATATATTTATTGTTTTATTGCTCTTTCCATTAGCTGACTTGAGCATGTATCTGAAAAGGCTAATAACAGGAAAGAGTCAGCAGAATGTTACACTGGAGTATCTTTGAATTACACTGTCTTGGTATTTAATGGTTCTACTGAGTAGTTTCCAGCCTGGCCATAAGATTGTGTCATGAAACTATCCCTGATGACTTGGGCAGAATTTGAAGTGTTCCATTTGGTTTTGTCTCTGCAATTGCATAGGGCAGAATGACCCCTTCCTTGGGGCAATAATCTTCCCTAGTGGCATTTTTAATTAGCCAATTAATACCTCTTTCATAAACACTATAAGCATTTGCCGTAAATTGGTACCAGCTTTGTTTAAATAAGATTGTTAGAATTTCCCCTAATTTATATTGTAATGGGACCTTTTACATGCTCCACAGAGCTTTGCTGGATTCAGATAAACATGATGAAAGACCACTATAAAAAAGTAACAATGAAATGTCCAGCAAACCCATTAGACAAGGACAAAAGTGTTTTCAGCAAGACACAATTAGAAACAAGGATTAGCATAAGATGCAACACTGGTGGGCTAAACTGAGTGATGTTAATTTTTCTATGGTGGCAGCTCAAATTTTATATTTTGCAACTTTTACAGTGGTATGAATGGATGTCACATGTTAAACATTTATTAGACTTTGTAATTTAGGAATTGCTGTTAACTCTCAGTTAACATTTGGTCATTTCATTATTGCTGTCCACATAAATGTTAATGCCAGTTGTCATGGTGGAAGAAGGACAGGTCTATCCTGTTAGGTAAAGGTAGGAAATATTTCACGGTAGTTAAAATTCTAATGTCACATTCTGATATCAGCATCTGGACGGAGAACTGGTTAAGTCTGTAGTGCAGAAATAAATCAAATGATAGGAAGATTTCCCATCTATTCTACTAGATGCATATTTGGTTCCACGTTCTTTACCATGTTAGTCTTTCTGTAGCAGTAGAAAAGAGCAATAATCCAGTAGCACCTTAAAGACTAACAAAATTTGTGGTAGGGTATGAGCTTTAATGAGTCACTGTTCACTTCTTCAGAAGTATCTGAGGAAGTGAGCAGTGACTCATGAAAGCCAGTTTTGGTTCCCCATTGTGGAGAAATGGGGTATAAATGAATTAAATGAATAAATAAAATAAATATTTGCCCATTAGGGAAACTTACACTCACAGAAATTCCCCCAGTGGGGCAAATTGCAGCCCCCAGAGGCCATTTCAGATTGGAAAAATGGGGGGAGGCAGAACCTCTCCTTTCCTAATGCACCAGTCCAAATTAATTCCACGCACTCCTGGAAAATGAATTCCCAGCACAGAATTCGAGGAGCATATCTGATCCGAAGTCTTTGTGGTGGCTGTGTGTCTACCACATGGATTGTGTAAGGTGTGAATCAGCCCTTTGTACAGAATGTTTATCAGCATGATAGGGTCAAAAGTTCTGGGGGGATTTTGGATAGCGTGAGCTAAGCAAGTCAGATGGATGATCCAGTCCAGGCTGGATTTCAAACCCAGAACAATGATGGTAGGGGGGGAAATGCTACATTGTAGTTTATACTTGAAATGGCTCTTATAAATGTCTACTCTGAAAGGATTTTACAGATTTTTTTTTTTGCTAAGAATTTTCCTTATGAAAAGCTGTGCAATGAACAACATACTCTTAAAGTAACCTAACATTATTACAGGCTGAACTTCTATATATATTTATTGTTGAGTTACTTTAAGAGTATGCTGTTCATTGCACAGCTGCATGGAGTTAATCAAGTAGAACCTTTATAAAATCTGGATTGATGTAGAGAGCTTTATACCAGCCACAAAATAAGGGCTTTTAGCCGGGTGAAATGAAGACTGGTTTGCTACTACTAAAAGAAAATGAACAGTGTTTAGGAGAGCAGTGCCAACAATATCCAGGAGGCTTTTTTGAAACCTATGGGCTTGCTCCACATGTAAACACTTGGTATGATCCAGAAGTAAGTTTTCTAAATTCTGAAACTAATTATTAAGGTATTATGGTTTGAAATAATTAATTTCCATGCAGCTACATATGAATTTCCATTTACCTTGGTTTTTCCAGGATACTATGAAGAAAATTACAATATTAAACTGGATTAAGATGCTGACCTCTCCCTTCAGTATAGAATTACATCTGAGGAAGACTGTAAAGTTGGAATGAGTCTATACCGGATACTCATTATGTTGAACTATATTGGACCTGTTGTTCACAATATTGTGCAATTGATAAAACTTTTTGTAATTTTATAAGTCTTGAAAGTAATATAAATCTTCTGATAATGTTTACATCACAGGATTGCTTATGTGTTTTTCCTATTGGATACCTGTGATCCATCTTGTTTTGTACTTATCAGAACTACGGCTTGCCCAAGGTCATCCAGCCAGGTGCAAGTGGAGGAGTGGGGAATCAAACCCGGTTCTCCCAGATAAGAGTCCGCACACTTAACCACTACACCAAAATGAACCTTCTGATATTTATATACTTTTGGTCAACTGATGTATCTTTATGTAAATGAATGGCTAGAATGAGGTTGATAAAACTACAGTCCTGTAAGCCCAACGTTCTGTGGTGTCAGGGTTAGAATTTTGGATTAGTACTGGGAAATTTTGGGTTCAAATCACATGAATCTGCCTTATACTGAATCAGACTCTTGGTCCATCAAAGTCAGCATTGTCTACTCAGACTGCCAGAAGCTTTCCAGGTTCTTTCTTATATTTATTAATTTTCAGACAAACATAGAAACAATCATACAAAAACATGATGAACATCCATAGTTACCTCACTATGCTATCCAGTCAGACATAACATATTATCACACATTCCCATTATCAAATTATAAATCACCAACTTCCCTAGGATGGGAATCCATACAACTACATTCATTTTAAACAAAAATGATCTAATACATTTTAACCTAATGTATTTAGTTCATATTACTTTTATCAACCCATCTTTACACTGTTATCTCAATATCATTTTCAAACTAAATATTCTCATTCTCTAACCTTTAAATAGGTAGCTTGCCTTATAGCTAACTTCCAAATATCCTATAACAGGCATCTATTAATACTTCCATATCAGCTATTTATTATATACAAATCTGCCAACTCAGACATACTCAGATCCAAAAACAGAATTTATAGAAAGAAGGGTTACATTTAAGGTTCTGTTTTAACCCTAACAGCAGCCAATTTTTTTTTTAAAAAAAATCCCTTTAGCATCCTCCAATAATTTATCTTCATTGCCATGTTCCTCACTCTTATATCAACATTTAAATTAATTTTTAACACAAGCCCTATTTAGTACACCCCACTTATAGCAATTAAATTTTCACTTATTCCATTTTAAATCAAGACAGAAAAAACAAAAAAAGCTGCTATCTTTCACTATTCCCTTTCCTGTATCATCATAGTCATAAAGCTCTATTACATAACTTGGTACTATCATCTCAAAAATGTTTTAAACACTATATCCAGACCATCACTTATAAAAAAAATAAATCCTCTGATTAGTACAGTTTATACTTCAAGAATGAACAGAAAGGATAAATGACAAACATTCAAACCATTACCCTCAACTCTCTTCCTTTCATAATATACAAAAGTAGATCTTATTAGTTACCCCTCAACGGCTGCGGTCACACGGAGCATTAGCTATGCTACAGAGATGGAAGACAGGCGGATTTTCTGGGTGCGATCACACCGCAACATCCGGAAAGCGTAGAGCTCCTGTGGCTAACCCGAGGCTTCCCGCCGAAGATGCGGCGTAAAAAACCTCAGAGGTACTAGTTTCCGGAAACCACGGGGCAAGGGCGGGCATCTGATTGCGTTTCCGGTGGTAGTTCGTGGCATCTGGCACCCACCCATGTCCCGTCACAAAAAGTCCCCCCCAAGTCTCCACGGGATGCGCACACGCACCCAATGGCGCATGCACACACTTCGGTTTTTAAAAAAGCACAACCCCGTTTGCCACGGCAGCGGCGCCTAACCATTGCTGCTGTGATCGCGCCGTGCCGCTTCTTTGCTGTGCCGCAGGATTGTCATGTGATCGGCACCTCCGCCCAAACCACGGGACGTCGGCAGGATGTGTGATCCGGTGGCCGCGTGTTAGTTTGCTCCGAGGCAAACAGCCACGCTCCCCCCCCCACATTTTCCAGCCCGTGTGACCGGGACCAACATAGAACAACTTACGCAAAAATACTTAAGACATATATCATACTGTATTCTTCTTTTCTTAATTTTTTTCAACTTTTTTTAACCAAAACCATTTTTAGATGTCTTAGATCTTTGAAAATGTAGATTCCTGGTTCTAATTTTTGTCCTTTGACTTCCAAGATTCTCTTAAAGTATGACTTTCCAGTAGCTTTTAGTCTTTTGCTAATTCTGGTATATTTAAAATGCTTCTTTACATGTTTCTGTCCTCTTAGCTGCTTCACTATTTTCCATTTCACTGTTTCTCTTGTCCCGTTGGATGGTAAGTTATTATGACCTTCTTTAGTCCCTTTCAAGGTTCTAAAATTTGATGTTTGCTTACTAGGCATTAAGACCACTTTAGCTTCAAATTTTGTCCTGGCCTGGGTAGGATTACTATGTCCTGAGAGTCAATTCCTTGACTATAGTTGAAATCTTTGTCAATATCTCTCTGCCGTTGTTCAATTCCTTTCTCATCCTCCCCATCTACAATAAATATAAGCTGGTTCTCCAACAAACTCTCATATGTTGCTTTAGCTGTCTGTTGGATCTGCTTATTATCTTGGCTTTGTTCTGTCTCTCTTTCATCGCCCTGATACAATTGCGCGGACTCCTCAGCCACCACATTTAGAGTAGGGTTCTGCGGTCCCTTTAAGAGATTTTCGAATGCTATTTTAACCGCTCGTTGAATCTCCTCACCCAGGCACAGATATTTCACATCAACTGTTGCCTGGCTCCTTTAACTGGAGATGACGAGGATTCAATCTGGGATCTTCTGCATGCCAAGAGCCATGCCCCCTCCACTCTAACATGAAACTCACAGGTTACTTTGGACCAGTCACTTTTTCTAATCGGAACACACCTCACAGGTTGTTGTTAAGATAAAATGAAGGTGATAACTAGTACGATTGCCACACTGAGCTACTTGGAAGAAGGACGAGATGAACATCAACAGAGTGATCTCATTTTTAAAAAATTCAGTTACTGTCACCTTTATCTGTATATGTATCCTGAGTTACTGAGGTGAAAGGTTTTAAATATAATTAACAAACATTTATATGGGGTTTGAGCTCCACAGTTTAGTTGCAAGTACTTGTGGCTTTTCATATGAGTGACTTGTACACACACTTTTGGGGAGTAACTTGCAGCATAAGTGGTCTGGAAGGCATTTTGCAGTCTGTCATTTGCATGCAGTGCCTTTCATCAAAACAATTATTTATGAACCTTGGCTTTTCTTGTATAACAGGTGGTATATTATGGCATCTGTTCATCATCTTGCAACTGACAGATATCTACCTCCGGAAAACAAAAGATGGCAGTTGTTCTAATATCCCATAGCAGAGACAAAGAAGTTGACCCATATTAAAATATACAAAGGAGATTTTTTTGCCTGTGATTTTCAAAGAGGCCTGCACAGATAACTGTGCCATGTAACTGGCTGTAACTTTGTCCAAATGCAGTAACCCAAACTAAAATTTGACATGGATTAACTATCTGGGATACTCTTGGCGAGGGGAAATGCTATGGGAACTTCAAAGATAGCTACCCTGGGTTAGGACCTTACATTTTTATGTTCCAGTCAAAGCTAAGGATCATTGAGAAAAGTCAAAGGGAAGAGTTGGGAATGCAATATAAACAGCTGTTTTATGCTGGAAAAAAAAAGAAACTGCTCAGATGAGATCAAAAGCAGCAACTGAAATAAATGAATTGGGTGACATGAAAATAGAACTGAAGGCAATGAAATGCACACAAACAAGATGAGTGAAAGAGAAATGGCTTACAAGTGAAATGGAGTCATGGAGAAGGCCACAAACACAGCAGCAGAATGAAATATGAATTAAAGGCAAGGTTTAAATTTCCTGCTACACCACCCCTGCAGCTGAAGAAGCACCAGTTCAAAAGCAAGCTGTGCTGACTTCAGTTAAAAATACATTAGGTCAGAAGCTTACCAAAGTTAAGTCCAAAATATGACAGGGTGCCACTCTAAGGAACAATGCAGTACACTGCAACCATCTCTGGCTTTGTGTAAGTTTGCTTCAGAATCTTGCATGATGAGGAGCACAAAGCAGCCCATCACAAAAAGGGAAGTAGATTCCTCTGCTCTGGGAAATTCTTGCCATGGATTCCCACTGCTTGCACCACTTAGTGTCACCCTGTGCCACAGTGTCTCAACCCCATATGTTAGACTGGTGTAACATACCATATAGCCTAACTCTTCAACCTAATTGGCTTTCAGGCTTGATTTCCAAGGTTTCCATGTTTTTATATTTCTAAGTAACATGCCTGAATAAGGCACAGTTGCCGGAATTTGTACTGTATTTGTTTTCTTTTCACCTGCATAACAACTGAAGAGGGGTAAGCCAAACAGTTCACTTTACCTGCTTGTGGGAAAAGCCTTACAACAGTTGCTCATGTTTTAAATTATCTCCCAAACTCCAGAATTCGTTTGGAGCTGCCCTTGTTGTCATGGATAATGTTTTATCAGTATGTTTTGTACTCAGAGGTTTCAAGTGAACATGAATTACTCAAAGTGAATTTAAAATTGCATACCCACACAAGTAATTCACTAACGAAAGCTTTAGGTTCACCGAGGCCGATCAGAGCAGGGGACAGGAGACTGATTTGGCCCAGGCCTCAAGCTCACACATGAAGCTGCCTTATACTGCATCAGACCATCGGTCCATCAAGGCTAATATTGTCTCCTTATACTGGCCATGACTCTCCAGTGTCTCAGACTGAGGTCTTTCACATCAGCTGCTGCCTGGTCTTTTAACAGGAGATGGCAGGGGTTGAACCTGGACCCTCTGCAAAGCAGAGGCTCTTCCACTGAGACACAGCTCAAAGCTCAAAGGGGACCTCAAATATAGACACTAATCTGGTGGCATTAGATTAGTTTCACAACTTGTTTTTATACACATTGTGTGTCATTGTTAATTTTTATTGTGACTAATGTGCTCAAAAGCAGGAAGTAGCCCAGGCCTCTCTGGACCCCAAGTGGGTCTGAGGTTCATAGTCATCATGCATTAAATTCTGAGGTGTTAACCTTCTGTGATGCCTGGTATTACTCAGGAGAAATGATCACACTTGCTTTTGTGAAAGGCTGTCAACATGCGAAATAAACACATCGTACAGCATGTTGAAGGCAAATTTCTGGTTTATTAGTTGGTGGCATAGTAGAGGTGTCATCCAGAGGAATGTGGACTAGAAGCAGGAATACGTGGCAGGAATTCAACACAACGCCAAGAGTTTTTACTCAGTCTTGACACTGTCAAGTTGAAACGTTTTAAAGCTGCTCTGACCCCCAAGAAAACACAATGTCTGTAAGCCATTTGTAGAAACTCATGTGAAGAGTTTCCTGGGAGGCCTCACTTAATTCCATGATGTCCTGGTAAAAATAAGACAGAGGAGTCCAAGGGCCCCTTAAAACATTGACAAAATGTTTTCCTGCTTACTGATATTGGCTGAGGTCAGACTGGCAAGGGAGTCATGGCAAAAAAGACCCGGAACAACTTGTTCCGGGTATTCCCAGTCAAACTGCACCAACTGATGTGGGAGCATACCGGGAGGAGCTGCAAGGGAGCATTCACACTGTTGGCCCAGAGGCGCGGCTGTAATCAGCTTTTTCTCATTCCGGCAATATGTGCCTATGCAAAGGCGCATCAGCAATTATCAATGCGGCTTCTTCGTGCGCACGTCTGGGAAGGAGGATCAACGTGCTCTCCAGGGTTTGCTACTACTTTCACCTGGTATTTTTTAAACTCGGGAGGGAAGCATTACAAGACGGGTTGAGTACGGCTGGGTAATGCCTGACAGATGTGCCTGTGTGAACAGCCCCTTTAATCCATTTGTGAAACGTGCCTATATCGGGCCAAACTGCCAGTCTGAACTCAGCCATTGTTAGTCTTTTAGGTGTGTATAGAAATATTGTTTCTAAAGTCTCATGCCTTCTCCCCGTGATGACATTCTGTGTGGGGTTTTTTTCCTGCTACAGGCCAGATGGCCTAGTGTGATTTCTGTCACTTGACCAGATGGTTGAGCCACCAAATAGCCATGCCATATAATCATACCAAATACCCACATTCCTTAACACCTCTCTGCTGAGGACCAGACTTGAAGGCTCATATTGTATGGCCTACATGGGCCATGTCACGTACGCAATGGAGAAAGCTGGAAGTTGGATCACCTGACTGCAGGCAGGGCCTCTAATGTCTTAGCCAATCCCTACACACCTGATATTGGCAGCTATGGCAACCAGAAATTGGGCACACACCTCTGCTGCTCATGATTGGTTGATGGCCACAGCTGATGGTGACTGGCATGGGGTATAACTCCGTGGTTCTTTTTGGAAGAGCTCTCTTGCTCTTGCTCCTGGGATCCTGACTTTTGAAACAAAGAGTTCTTTGTGAACTGATTGCCGGTTGCCAATCTTCTGTTATTGTGGATCTGTATCTCTGAGCAGTCCTGGATTATCTACCTGCACAAAATGGGATTTCTCTTCAAAATCCCTTGGTGCCAACCTGTACTGTTATGCAATGGACACTCTTGGACTATCTGATGCTACACTTAACTCGGTAACTATGATTATTATTAAGAAGAAGAAGAGAAGAGATTGGATTTATACCCCGCCCTTCACTACCCAAAGGTGTCTCAGAGCAGCTTACAAACTCCTTTCCCTTCCCCTCCCCACAACAGACACCCTGTGAGGTAGGTGGGGCTGAGAGAGCTCTTGACAGAAACGGCTCTTTTTCAAGAACAGCTGTGCCAGAACTACGGCTTGCCCAAGGTCATCCAGCAGGTGCAAGTGGAGGAGTGGGGAATCAAACCCGGTTCTCCCAGATTAGAGTCCGCGCACTTAACCACTACACCAAACTGGCAAATAGCCATAAGTTGTTATTATTTTTGTATCCTCCATTAGTCTCTTGTTATGCTTTGCACTGAATAAAGATCATTCATATTTGTAATTGTCTCTGATGCGTTAATTGAACTCCAGGGCTAAATCTTATGTCTAAGCGCTGACCACAGAGAGCTACCACTGTGAGAGTAATTGTGTGCACCTCTGTGTTAGAGTTGCTGATGTGTTAAGTCCCAGATGCCAGTTAAGAGATTAAATCTCTGCTCTTAGGCTGGGTGGGGACCCCTTGGAAGAGATTCTTGTGGCAAACTGTTGTGAAACCTAGAGAGAGAGTACAGACTGTCTCGTGGATTTTGTTTCATGTGCTGAAATATAGGGTTCCCTCTCACCCCTAGACTGGGCTGAGTGGGTTTAATCCTGTACAAGGTGCCACTGTACTCCTACTATATTTTTGCTTCAACAATCGAATGTGGCTCCTCCTCTAGAACGTCCTAGTGAGTATGTTTAGGTTGACAGACTTACTCTCGTACTTAAAATGGTTCAATGTACATAACAGAGGCTCACTTTAAAAAGCCCAGCAATTTTACAGATCTGTTTACTTTCTGACTCACAAGACTTTCTGATTCCTAAACCAACTGGTAAACTTAATAAGCACATTCTCAAGCTACCAAAGGAAAATGTTTTCAGAAAGAATGTCAAAAGGTTGCAGAAAAAGTATGCATCCTGGCTTCCCCCCCCTCCCTGTTATGACATGCTCTACCTAACTGAAAGATTTCCACTGAGTGGTGAAAGAGGAAAAGAGCTGGCTTCTCTTTGTAGTGCATTTTTTATACATTTTATCATCTTTTATGGCTCTAGCAGTTTTGAATTGGCCACAGGCAGATGCTGATTAATGATGGTAAGATTAGGGTCACCAACCTCCAGGTGGGGCTGGAGATCTCCTGGAATTACAATTGATTTCCAGACTAAAGAGATCAGAAGAAGAAGAAGAGATTGGATCTATACCCCACCCTTCACTCGGTGTCCCTTCTCCTCCCCACAACAGACACCCTGTGAGGTAGGTGGGGCTGAGAGAGCTTTGAGAGAACTGCTCTTTTTAAGACCAGCTCTGACAGAACTATGGCTTGCTCAAGGTCATCCAGCAGGTGCAAGTGGAGGAGTGGGGAATCAAACCCGGTTCTCTCAGATTAGAGTCCGCACACTTAACCACTACACCAAACTGGATCAGTTCCTCTGGAGAAAATGGGTGCTTTGTAAGGTGGATTCTATGGCGTTATTCCCCACTGAATAACCCCAAACCCAGCCCTCCCCAGGTGCCAGCCCCAGAACTCCAGGAATTTTCCAACGTGGAGTCAGCAACCCTAGGTAAGGCCACTTTTCACTTTAACATATGATCAGCTTTTATCATCCTAAATAAGATTATCAATGAGACCTGTGACAGACCTGTGAAGGGAAAAACAGCCACCCATTTGAACAGGATTGCTGCTCCAGCATCCAGTACCTTTCAGAAGGGAGATGGAATCTTGGAGAGAAGCACAGTAGGTGTTAATTCACTTCAGGTATGCCTCAGGGATAGTGCAGAGAGAATTCAGTTCTGCCTCAGGGGAGGTCTAGCTCAGAAAAGAGCAGATAGTTGGAAGGGTAGCTCTGCCTGGTAGTGTGACAGAGCGGTTACTTATACTTCTGGGACAGAATAGAGTACCTGATTGTTAGGCCTGTCTCTTGGGAAAAGGGCAGGTTGGTGTGGATGGAATCTAGTCAGTAAAAGCCTGTTTGTGCCTGAAAGCATTAAAGAAAATTCAAGCCACTCTCTGAAGCCATAACTAGCTTACATTTATATGTCTCAGTCAGTCAGGTTTCTCCTTTGTCTATCTAGAGACCTGTGCTGCTGATCTGTTCTTTGAAACCAGCCTGTAAAAAAATCCTGCCTCAGTACTTGCTCAACACAAAACTTACCTCATGGCAATCAACCCATTCCTATACACTTGCTGCTTTTAGAACACCTGGTAACTGAGGGGAAGGTTTATAGTTTAAAACAAATCTGGATCCCCCAGTTGACAGAATAGGCCTGCCACAAGACCCTAAACAACATTATCTAAAAGGAGCTTTGTGTGTGTGTATGTGTGCATGCGTGCGTGCATGTAGGGGGGAGAGCAATGTGATGTCTCCATCCAACCCATCACCTTTACTGTAATCTAACAAAGTATTCCAATGTGGGAAATCCAATGCATGCTTTTAATTCCACAACATCTCCCCCATCCAGGTAGGGGAAGGAAAAGGTCTGTGTCCACGTTCCTTTGTGCAAGTGGCTCTGCTCCCTTCATTGGAATAGTTATATACCAAACACTGGCTGGTGATGAAAATCAGATGTGGAAATGAAATGGAACAATAGTATTGTTTTTGAAAAGAAACAGACCGATTTATTTATTTATTTAACTTTTACCCCACCCTCGCAGCCAAGGGCGGTTTACAAACAGATATTTACATTAAAAACATAATTTACAATTAAAACAAACTATGTATAAAGAAGGGCCACTGAATGGTACATATTGAAGGTAGTGACCCAGACACTGGATTTTATAACTCTTATGAAATTAATTTATACACAACCACACAATTTGCATAAGACTATAACCACATCCTTGACATTTTTCAAATATGACCAGTGAATCAGAATAATTCCAGCACAAGCACCTTGTAGGGGGTTGAATTTTGGATGTAGCCAACTAGGTTTTCCTGAAACAAAGCTAAGTATCTGAAGAAATATGCATGCACATAAAAAGTTATACCCAGAATTAAACTTTGTGGGTCTTAAAGGTGCCACTGGACTTAAACTTTGTTCTAGAGCTCAGTAATAACTGCTTATTTCTTGCCTTTATGACACATCCCAAAGCAAAATTCAGTCCTTCAGCATAAGGTAAACTATGGTTCATTGTATTTTTAGTTCCAGTAACTAATCCCTATTATCAAACAACACTGTCTTTGATTTAAAAACCCTGCAGTTCAGGTAACATCATTGTATGGGAGGCGGTGATTAAGCAGACTGCTGTAGATTTTATGGTTTGACTGGTGTTTCCTTCAGTCTGGCCTTTTTATGTCCATTCTCTTAATGAAATACAGCATGACAAGGAGGAATTTCACATTACTCTTTTTAAGCCGGTTTGAAGCCGTTTTTGATCCGTTATGAACCGGTATAGGGCTGCCATTTCATACATGGCTTTTCTCTACCGGTAAACAGCTGGATCTGAAGCAGTTTGCCATTTCAGATTGCACTGCTTTTTACCGCTTTTTCCTGCCATTTTTCGCCCACGTGGGCGATCTCCGACTTTTTTTTTTAAACGTTCGCTTTAGAGTGCTATAACACAACAGGCATTCCAATGGGGTTGCTATAATGCTGATTTGCTGTTGTGTTATAGTGCTAAAGCACTATAGCGCTCTAAAGCGAACATTAAAAAAAAGCCGGAGATCGCCCACACGGGTGAAAAACGGCAGTAAAAAGCAGTAAAAAGCAGTGGGTATGCTCCTCCCTGCAAGTTGTCAGGCTTCAGCGGTAGGCGCTTCTAGGTGGCAACCAGTTTGCTGGGCTGCCGGTCACGAGCCAGACCAATGGCTCAAGACCAGAGCTGGGTGACCCGCCTGAGAAAAGGGCAAGGAGGTTGGTCAGGGGAATGACACCTGCCTTGCCTGTTCCGTGCTCGCTTAGCTGGTCCCTTGCTGCAATGTTATGTTAAATAGTTAATAAAGTGGCCCATGTTTACTCCAAACTGTTGTCTGTCTTGTTATTCCGACTGGGGGGGCAAAAACGGTTCAGCCCCGTTTCCTGAATGGGACAGAAGTGTTTGTGTGTGAAAGTACAAATATATTCCGGTAGGGAACAGGTTCTAAAATAGTTCTGTCTGAAATGTCAGACCAGAAACCATTTGGGAACCATTCCTGAACCAGAATATATCGCCTGTCTGAAATTCCTCAAGTTCTTTCAGAGAGACACCAATTCCACGTGATTCAAGACAATTTTATTTTGTTGGCAAACTCTCCTCATTCTCAGGATCTGTTGTAATAAAGCTGGATAAATCAGACTGGAGAGACCCTGCATGGGATTGCATTGTTAGTTACTGTATACATAATATGGGTTTTCCCATTCTTGGCTATAGCAAATGAAAGAGTTCCATGTTTGCTTTGTTTGCTAGTCCCAGAATTTATGAGGCTAAGTGAATTGGATTCGCTTCTGGAAGTTCTATGGGTTGAAATAGGGGGGGCAAAAGGAAACTTAACACTGGGAGTTTGTTATCGCCCACCAGATCAAAAGATAGAGGAGGATTATAAAATGATGAATGCCTTAAAGATAGCAACTAGACAAAAACACTGTGTAATAATAGGTGATTTTAACTACCCACACATTGATTGGGTCAATATGTGTTCTAGCCGGGAAAAAGAGATTGAGTTTCTAGACACTCTAAATGACTGTGCTATGGAGCAGATGGTCACGGAACCTACCAGGGGAGAGGCGATCCTTGATTTGGTCCTAAGTAACACTCAAGACCTGGTGAGAGATGTAAAAGTGATTGCACTGCTTGGAAACAGTGATCATAATGTTGTTGAGTTCATCATTTGTACAAATAGAGAATTGGCCAAAAAGACTCACACAACCATTTTTAACTTTAAAAGGGGTAATTTCTCTGATATGAGGGGACACGTGGGGAGGAAACTGAAAGGAAAAGTAGAAAGGGTCAAAACAATTGGGGAAGCTTGGGATCTATTTAAAACTACGATCCTAGAAGCTCAAAAAATATATATTCCGCAGGTTAGGAAAGGCACAAAAAGGTATAGGAAAAAGCCTGCATGGTTAACAAACAGAGTAATGGAGGCTGTAAAAAGTAAAAAGAATTCCTTTAAGCAGTGGAAAGCTAGTCACAGTGAGGCTGATAAAACGGAACACAGGCTATGGCAAATAAAATGCAAGTCTGAGGTCAGGCAGGCAAAAAGGGAATATGAGGAGCATATAGCAAAAAACGTAAAAACCAACAATAAAACTTTCTTCAAATACATTAGAAACAGGAAACCAGCCAGGGAGGCAGTGGGGCCCTTGGACGACCAAGGGGTAAAAGGAGTATTGAAGGATGATAGGGAAATGGCTGAGAAGCTAAATGCATTTTTTGCCTCCGTCTTCACTGTGGAAGATGAGAAGTGCTTGCCCACTCCAGAACCACTGATTTCAGGAGGGGTGTTGAAAGACCTGAGTCAGATTGAGGTGACGAGAGAGGAGGTCCTAAAACTGATAGACAACTTAAAAACTGAAAAATCACCAGGCCCAGATGGCATACATCCGAGAGTTCTGAAAGAACTCAAATGTGAACTTGTAGATCTCCTGACAAAGATATGTAATCTTTCCTTAAAATCTGCCTCCATTCCTGAGGATTGGAAGGTAGCTAATGTCACTCCCATCTTTAAAAAGGGTTCCAGAGGAGATCCGGGAAATTACAGGCCAGTCAGTCTGACGTCGATACCGGGTAAATTGGTGGAAACCATTATTAAGGAAAGAATTAGTAGGCACATAGATGAACAAAACCTATTGAGGCAGACTCAGCACGGTTTCTGTAAGGGAAGATCTTGTCTCACTAACCTGTTAGTGTTCTTTGAGGGGGTGAACAAACATGTGGACAAGGGGGATCCAATAGATATTATTTACCTTGACTTCCAGAAAGCTTTTGATAAAGTTCCTCATCAAAGGCTCCTAAGTAAGCTCAAAAATCATGGGATAGAAGGACAAGTCCTTTTATGGATCAAAAACTGGCTAGTTCATAGAAAACAGAGAGTGAGTGTAGGTGGGCAATTTTCTCAGTGGAAGGACGTCCTTCTTCACCCAAAGAGTGATTAACACTTGGAATTCACTGCCACAGGAAGTGGTGGGTGCTACAAGCATGGATGGCTTCAAAAGGGAATTAGATAAGCATATGGAGCAGAGGTCCATCAGTGGCTATTAGCCACAAGGTATAGCTAGGGGCTCTGGGGCAAGTGATGCTCTGTCTTCTTGGTGCTTGGGGGGGTCAACAGTGGGAGGGCTTCTAATGTCCTGGCCCCACTGCTGGACCTCCTGATGGCACTGGTATTTCTGGCCACTGTGTGACACAGAGTGTTGGACTGGATGGGCCTTTGGCCTGATCCAACATTGGCGTCTCTTATGTTCTTATGTTCTTATATATGTTGTCATTACTGGAACGATTTACATTGGTAGCATGTTTAACCCAGTTCTAATTTTAGTCAGTGTGAAAGCTGCTGTTAACAGCCCGGACCACTGTAGTCATCTACATAACAAAAGGACATAACATAAGGAAAGGGGCAGATAAAGACCCAGAGTACAAATGCCAACAGCCTTGATCAGACTCAAGAGTATGACAAAGAAATAAAATATCAACTAAAATTGTAAAGTGAAGTTTTTAGGTAACTTTTGAAATAAGGCTCATCCTAAAGGCAAATATCCTGACTAACTACATCCAGCCACATAAAAGAATAGTCAGTGTTTTGTTACAGACAGGGCTATTTTTGGGCAGGAACGCACAGGAACGGATTTCCGGCTGGCTCCCAAGTTGGCCACGCCCAGCAGGAACTCATTAGCATAATAGGCCACACCCAACAGCAGAAACTCATTAGGACTGGCTACATTAGGGGTGTGTGGCCTAACATGCAAAGGAGTTCCTGCTACAAAAAAAGGCCCTGGGTTTTGACAACAAACAAGGTAAACAGAATAACGAGCAAAAGGTGGGTGTGGCTGGATAACCACACTTCTGGTAACATGGGGGTGCGGCCTAATGTGCTAATGAGCTGTGCTGTCAGGGGTGTGGCCCAATATGCTAATGAGTTCCTGCTGTTGGGTGTGGCCTATTATGCTAATGAGTTCCTGCTGGGCTTTTTCTACAAAAAGAGCCCTGGCAGAGAAATGTTACAGAAAACAGGGTTTAGGACAATGTCAAGCACATCAAAGAGAGCAATCTAGTATTCTTCCTGAGTTAATCATCATGGCAAACCCCATCTCCTGTACCTGAGTCATAAAAGACATCTGTAAGCAAAAACCCAGTTATTATGTCTGAATTAATCATAATACCAAGAACATCTCCTGTCATGGTTTGTTTTGCCTTTGCCTCCAGCAGATTATTAGTAAAGGAAACAAGTTTCTTGAAGCCTTCAGCTATCAGATAAGATAATTTATTTTGACTCCAAGAACAGTCACTGGACATACTACTCAAAGCTGGGAAAATTAGTTATATAAGATCTGGGATTTAACCATAAATAAGTAAGTCTGTTTTTTTTCCTTCTAAGCCTACCTTCACCACTAAGGAGAAAATATACATTTTTCAAGACTGGTAGCTGTGATCTAACTTCTCTCTTTTTCTTAATCTCCCAGTCTTTCTCTCACTATGGCCCATGTTTCCCAACATCTTACTCCCCATGTCTGACACAGTTTCTGGTTTCTGCCAGGGAATATCCTGTCAATTTTTGCAACGCCTACTTCCAGATGACCTGGTTCTCTATCAACCCCACTCCCCTGTCCCCCATATACATAAATACAAGCTAAAAGCACAGCTATATATAAAATGGGCTAGTGAAAGAGCTTGGGCTAGATATGCAATACTCTGATGTGAAATCCTAATTTGATATGCACACCATAGTGTCTTTCATATATGACTGTAGGAGCTATTTGTATGCCACCTTCTCCACAGTTCTTTGGTGTTCTTTGTCTTCTAAGTCATGTTGACTACATGGATGTATATTATCTTGCAAGGGCTCAACAGGTAGACTTCTTGTGTTCAGAATCTGACTGACATGTTCAGTTTACCTTGTCATGCTATCCTTGTGGTCTTTTTTTTGCAGAGATGTTGGCTATTTTTTCTACCCTCCTAATGATAAAGTGAACAGACTTGTCAATAGCCAGATCCCTCCTGTGAATGTTTCCGTTACAGTGTAACCTTGTGCATAAATGAGAGAGCCAAAGCAAAAGGGGAATCTTTCCACTTAACTACTCACAGCCTTGTTAAAGGTGCTGTGAGTTTCACTTCTGAATCACATGCCCTGGAGAAACGATTATTGGTAATGACAGAGTGACCTTTAAAGCTCCATGTGAGTCTGGCATTAAGACATATGCTTGTTAGTTCAGTATTAAGAAGAAAAGGCATTTATCCACTGCAATTAGTGGGTGTCAGTATGTGCCCGGCAACAGCTTCATTGCTGTTAGAGGTGGTTAGAAATGGCTAATTGCGCAGCAAAGTAGAGTAAGGCAACTGAATGTTCAATATGCAAATCACATCTTTTCCCATTCTCTGTTTACAGGCAGTTGGATCCTACGAGTCATGAACAGGAGTTGTTGGGTCAAGATTTTCCCTCTTTTCCTCTTCTCCTGCAGCTCCCTACAACTTCCCATTAAAAATTGCTTCTGAGGATAGGGATAGGAACAGAGTGAGATGCTGCTGGGGGGAAGGTTGGGGCTGAGACCTGAGGGAAAAGTGGCAAAAAGGTCACTCTTTCATGAAGGGAGCAAGTGCTAGGAGAAGTAAAGAGGTGGAGAGTGATTTCTTCCAATTTCCCTTCTATGTTGAATCCCACTCCTCCCCTGTGGGTTCCTTCAGTCTTCTGGAGCAGTTTTGGGGGAGGGCACAA
>NW_015160283.1:6243-7030 GCF_001447785.1 Gekko japonicus | reverse complement strand
TCTGGCCTAGTACTGAGGTACTTTTCACTTGTAGAAGTTAATATAAAAATAAAATCTTTAGAGTAGGACTACTGGTCCTTTGTGGAAATACAGTAACGAAGAGCTTCTGAAATGGTGCCAATCCTTTTTTGTTTCTAACACTTCTAAACAAAATTTCAGAACACATTTACTCTGGAGTATTATGTGTGATTTTTGATGTAAATGATAGTCCTAGAAACGTGATTAATTAACCTGACCTATTAGAGGTCTGCGTTTTCTCCCTGTTCTTGTGCACTGCACTCTCCAAAACGTGTGCATAATGGGCTAGTAGCTGTTTTATTTACCATTTATAGGATTTGTCAGTTATTCTGAGGCAGAAAATAACAGGTGTGCAATTTCAGTAATGCAAGTGTGTGATCTTACCTGTTGACCTTTCACCTACCTAAATCTAAGACACTCAGTCATATGGTTGGAAGGATATTATGTACATATTCTCATACTATTCTTTTTAAGTAACAGTTTGTGCCCAGTGGAAGCTTATTGATATTCATGTTTTAATTGATTATTATTTCCGTGGGAAGGGGTAAAACAAGATAACCAGTATTCATAAACCCAGTCACCTGAGGTTTGTTTTTAATTTCAGAAGTGGTACTCATTAGATATTGCAGGCCTTTTTAAAGTTTGTACTTGAGTATGGTCTGCAACCTATTATTTTAGGTAAAATTGGTAAAAGGGTATAATTGTTTACTTCTACAGCTGTTGTCTTCAAACGTTGACAGCTTTCAGAGAACTGTATCTTATTCAGCTT
>NW_015160283.1:0-6191 GCF_001447785.1 Gekko japonicus | reverse complement strand
TGTCCATACAAGGGATATGCAGGCTCCTTCACAGTAGAATGGCATTGTTGTGTTCAGGGAAGAGCCTGGCACTTTTACTCTATCTGGGATCTCTGGGATGTGCAAATACAATCAAGGTAAGAGATAAGAGCAAGGTCAACAACCCATACAGAGTCAGGGAGCCAAAGGTTCAGTCCAAAGGTTGGCAGAACATGAAGGTCTGGAGTCCAGGGTCTAAAGCTTGGAAGCCAGGGCAGGGGTCTGGGTTTCTAGCTGGAAAAGCAAGCACAGGTTAACAGGACAGTGTGCAAGCTAGCAAGGCAAGGTAGTTCATTGAGTGAGTAAGCTCACAGAGGGGGTGGCAAGCAAGGCTACTTCCACGTTGAGCATTGTTCTGTGTTTTCCTTTTATCTATCTCATTAGCTGGCTCATCCCCTGAAGTCCAGGGGTTGCTACTTACCAGCCTGTCGTTCCTGTTCCTGTAATGACTCTACTCCAGGAACCAGCACTGATCACTGTTGTGCAATTAAACAGGCACCACTTCATCTCTCTTGGGCTGTCAAGCGCTCTCTCTGTCTTCTGTGCTCTGCTGGTTCAGGAGAAGCTGGCAGTGACTGACACTCAGATCTGTGTCCCATGTCTTTCATCTCCTGCCAGAATGAGCAACTCTTGCTTCCTCACACTTCTTTTGCTGGATCTGCTTCTAGACCCAGCTGCTCAGGCAGGCATTCCACTGGTGCAGGGCCTGATTCTTCCATTTTCTCATCCTCAGAGGAGGAGGCAGCTGGCTGGCCCATGACAGGCATGCTTGACAGTGGTGTGCATCAAGACAAAATTTGTTATACTTTCATTTCCAGGGGTTGGGGGCAGGATCGCCACCCCCATAATTGCTTGTACTGGTGTAGAACATTACTGGTTCAGGATTCAAATACATGTGGATTCAGTGCTTGGGGGTCCATAATATAACTGTTTATAAAGATAATGACAACAAAATTGCTCAGAACACAGTTTTCCCTCTAATTTAAAGTCACCCCAAATTTCAAGTGAATTGGACAAAGGGGTTTGAATATACAGACCCCTGAGATAGATGCCTCTCAGTGCAGGCACAGTTTTTTCCACTGATTCTTATTAGTGTGTGTGTGGGGGGGGATGCTGCTGGCCACCAACATTTTTTAAAAAGCATCCCTATTCATTTCATTTTCCTACTCTTTTAGGGACTGACTGGTAATATATATTTTTAACCTTTCTGCTGAAAACTCTGAGTTTGCCATGCTTCCTTGCTGTGGTCTGTTGCTTGTTTCACAAAACGAGGAAGGAGAACAGCAGTCCTTCCATTATTCCCTATGGGTGATTTTTCAGGGAGGCTTGAGTGGCTGTTTTTCAACCAAATGACATCAAAATGGCAGGGGAGTGAGTTCGGACTGTTCATTAAAGACCAGTCATGTTTCAAGCAAATTGGACCAAAGATTCCGATTCTACGGGCCCCCAAACAAGTTTCCTTCAGGCATTCTACTTTCAGAGAAATAAGGGCTCTGCTCCCCACACAAAAGGGAGCAAAGGAGAACAGCAGCTTTCTGCAGCTTACCTCCGAAGGTGCTTGGCTCAGAGCATTCTGTGCTTTTCTCTTGCAAGGCTCCAATGGGGTGGGAGAAATGCCACTGCCCAGGAAATCAGTGGCATGAAAGAAAAACACAGGGATATGCTGCATCACTGGTAAGCATCTGAACTAAAACAAACAAAGAAACAAAAGATTATACCAACAACTCCAGATTTCTATTATAATCAGGGCTTTTTTTTGTAGAAAAAGCCCAGCAGGAACTCATTAGCATAATAGGCCACACCCAACAACAGAAACTTATTAGACTATTAGGCCACACCCCATGCCTTCCCTTGGTTTTCCCAGGAAGGGAAGGGAAGGCAGTTTAAACTGCCTTCCCTTGGCCTGCCTGGGTGCCACACGGCTGCAGGGAGCCCGGGAAAGCCGGCCCTTGGACAGGCTGGGGGAGTCATTTAAATGCCTCCTCGATCCTTCCAGGGCCCCCCTCTCCAGGCCTTCCCTCTGTATCCACGCATGTAGAGGTTTTGGCTGTAGTGGCCGTGGCCAACTCTGAAGCCAGCCGGAACTCCGTTCCTGTGCGTTCCTGCCCCAAAATAGCCCTGATTATAATTCCGGTAATCACTGTGCTGACCCAAACCAGCAATTTTTGTGTATATCTTTGGCTTGGCTATTCTGTTATACACACTACTAGTGCTTGAAGATGCCAGGAAGGCACAACTGAGTTGTTCATGTGGGCATTTATGTGACAGTAGCTGTTTTTATTTTTCTAAGAGATTCCATGATTTTACAGGTAGGTTGATCCTAGTGTTGAGCTGCTGGTAGTAAGTTCTCCTTAGTTATATCCCTCCTGTTATTTAAATCAATTGCTGTGTGTTCAGTCCATGAAAGATCTGACATCTTATTGAATATCTGAAAATGTTCAAGGCATTCTTTACCTCCTCACAGTCTTCCTTTGAGGCTGATTCTCACATCATATCCACTGCTTTGGAGAAGCTGGAAATATTTGTGTATGGTAGCACTGGTTCCAAATAGTGGTAGTACTATGGAAATTTACTATGTCATCATCTGGAAACTCTCCACACAGTAATGCCAGCCACCATCAAGAACATATGATATTGGTGCATAGATTTTGCGTATGATGAACAGAATGACTCTATGGTGAGTGGTCATCTTATGTCATAGTTTTGCTTAAGTGCTTCCAGAATCATCAATATGGTGGCCTGTATAACAGCTTGCCTTAAGTATAGCTATAAGCATTTCCTTTGGCTCTCCCTGAAGTCATTCTGTGGTAATTTAACTCCTAGGTTATTTTGACTGGGTGTACATCACCAAGATAGGAGGCACCATTTACTGTAGTTCAAGGCTTAATCTGTTTCCCAGAATTACCTCTTACTGCAGGAAAATCACTAATGGAGGTACAATTCATGCCAGAATGGCATAAAAGGATAAGTGGCAGCTTTTAATCCTCCTTTGTTGTGTCAAGTTGCAGCTAGTATGGTTACAAACCACAAATCTATGAAATGGCAGAGACCCAAAGGATCTTCTAATCCATCCCTTTCCCCACCCTTCAGTGATGGACCTGCTAAACCTAAATCATCATCAACAGATTATCTTTGTTGAGATGCAAGAGATAAAAAGTCCCATCACCTCTCTGCCCATTGCCTCTGCCCCCCCCCGTCTTCTTCCATTTGCTTCATTTTATTTAACTTGATGCAAAATAATCTGGTGTAGGACGAAGATCCCCTGTGAACACTGGAGTGCAGTAATAAAGAGAACGAGTTTTCTGCTAATAGCCATTGTAGTCTCAAAAAAGAATTGTCCTTATGAGATTTACAGGTTTCTTCTAACAGTAAATTGGGGGGAGGGGATCTGTTCCCAAAAGAATTCAACCATTTACTAAAAGAAAGCTATTCACTGATTATAAGGAGAAAACAAGCATAATTTACTATGTTTTTCAAGTCTCCAGCGTAAGTCTGCTAAGTAAATTGTTGTTAAATTCTCAGCTGAAGTAGACCTACAGTCTAGGATATGTTTATGATTCCTTTTTAAATTCTCTCTTTTAATGTAGACAATTTATGTGGCATAACATTTTAAAACTGAATTAATGCTTGGAGAGCAAGCCATTTCATGAGGATAGTATGAAGCATGTACATATACTACTTCAAATAGATAAATAAAACACATTAATTCTGTAATATATTTGTGCAGCATTGTGTCTAGTTTCAGGGGTTGTCTAGACTCTTAAAAGTTTTGAACAGCTGCCTGAGATGTAGCGCATAGAAGCCAAGGGAGGCTACGAAAGAGAGGAATGGAGCATTTCATGCACTAGCACAATGCTTATCATTGTGATGAGTGGTGCAGGTGTAGAAGGTGATCGGTACATCACAAAGAGGGACGTGGTATATTTTGATGCACTTTCCTTACAGGGAATCCCACTGTTCATGCCCAATTATTTAGTCAGGTTTCACAGTACCTGGGTGTTTGGAACATGCTGATTTGGAAGTGGCAACCACACTAGTCAAAGAACTGTCACAATGTTTCTGGGAGAATGGTAGGAGTTCCATTCTTCTTTTATTCTTATCTCCACAATGATGCCATCCTAAGCAGAGCGGAGTCCTTCCATGCCCATTGACTTCAAAGGACATAGAAGGGTGTAACTCTGCTTAGGGCTGCATCAGCTCACAACAGATTCTCTTCAGAACCAGCCACTACAATGCAACATTCAGAGACAATATGATTGTGACAATAATATTTTCTTCACCTCTGGGTTTCTCTGGCCTGTGAAATCCGGCCCTCAGGGCTACTCTGACCAGGTGACTCATCCATAAGAAGCCCTCTTGAAAATGCCACTCTGTTGATGGGACTGGCTTTCTTGCAAATTCAGTCCTCTGTGTCTTTGTTTGAATCCCAGCTTGCTGAGGCAGGAAATGTCCCGGGAAAGCCATTCACATTCCATCACGAGAGGAGTCAAAACAAAACTGTAGCAGTAACATGCAGCTAAATCAGATTAGGGACTTTTGTGGGTCTGGTCTAGCCAACAGAAAGAGCCCTATGTTTTATAAACCTTACCATCTGTAACTTACCACTTCACACTAAAATCATGCCATTATGTAGAGTGAAGAAAAGAAAATCATATTGTGGTTTAGAAGACACCCAGAATATCGAACAACCATGCACAAAAATAGCAAACTTTCTTTTTTGCAAAGAATACAAGGATTTTTTCCCTGTTCAGAATTGGGGTGCTAGTGCCTGTTTTGAATTCTTTGCCTATGGGGAATTCCACATGGGACACTTTCTTTTGGAAGCCAGTTGCTGTTGCTGCCAATGCAGCAGCAATGGGACTTCCAGATGTTGGGATTTTCCCTGTCTCAATCCCCATGGTGGCCACACCCTCACAACACCAGGGAGTTTTTTGAGAATCCCCCCCCCCTGTAATTGGCATGGCAATATATCATTCTATCGATACATCTCTAATCAATTATTGGAGGAGGGGATCTTGAGTAAGCCTATCTCAAAACTTCACAGAAAAGCAGGTTTAGAAAAGATCAGAGAAAAGCTGGAGCTCAGGAGAAGAAGAAGAGGAGGAGGAGAGATTGGATTTATACCCCGCCCTTCACTACCCGAAGGAATGTCAGAGCAGTTTACAATCCCTTTCCCTTCAGCTCCCAACAACAGACACCCTGTGAAGTAGGTGGCACTGAGAGAGCTCTCGACAACTGCCCTTGAGAAAACAGCTCTGAAAGTACTTATGACTGACCCAAGGTCACACCAGCAGTTGCATGTGGAACAGTGGGGAATCAAACCCGGTTCGCCCAGATCAGAGTCTGTGCTCTTTAACCGCTACACCAAACTGGCTCTCGAGAATGCAAGAATGTGTCATGATGGTGTGGGGAAGTAGAAAAAAAAATTCTGCTTCTCAGCAACATCAAAGCCAAGGCAAATGACCTGTGTGGAAGAGGCATGTGATACTCTGTTCATTGAAGTTTTTTTCTTTTTGTCCCCCCCCCCCAGTAAACTGACCTTATCTTTATTCTTTTTTACTTTTAGGTAAAAAAAAATATGGAAGAGCGATTAGGTTTTTCTTACATGCCTTTGAATACTAAGCCATAACCATGAGTACCTTGGAAACTTAGGAAAGAATGCCTGTGTTTTTAATTGGATGAATATAGACACATCTCTCTGAGATAAGCTCTGAATAATAACAATTAGTATTATTCAGTTAGTATGTTTTGCTTTGGGACAGAAAGCATCACACAGCATTAAGTGTTGTGCAGACAAGGATGAAGTAAAAGGGAAAGAACATAAAGGTTCCATTGTACATTGAACAGGCCGAGGCCTGACTACCGCATTACTTCTGCCCGGTAACAGCTCTGAAACCAAAATAATGAAGCATGTTGCCGAGAATCCCTTCTGAATTCTGGCTTGTTTTGATTATAAAGACAAAAAAGTTCATACCTTTAAGTGTTACATTAATTGGCTGAAGCCTTTCACTAACTCAATGCCATTCTAATGTGTGTCTCTTTGAGGATGGCAGGTATTGTTCTTACAATATGCGGAAGTGCACGTTATTTTCCTTCATTCACCACAGAGGATGAAGTGGTTCCACAGACAATATCTAATAGTCATAGATGTAACGATATGAGCTTATGTTTGT
>NW_015160282.1:330374-330475 GCF_001447785.1 Gekko japonicus | reverse complement strand
CAGCTTAGAGGGAACACTGGTGGGGGATGGAATCCCTAAAACAGGCACATCTAGGATCCTGGGCGCACTCAAAGTAGCTCTTTGACCCCCAGTCCAATTTC
>NW_015160282.1:295925-330290 GCF_001447785.1 Gekko japonicus | reverse complement strand
TCCACATGCAGCTGCTGGCATGACCTTAGGTCAGTCACAAGTTCTCTCAGAGCTGTTCTCTCAGGAGCAGTTCTTGAGAGAGCTCTCTCAGCCCCGCCTACCTCACAGGGTGTCCGTTGTGAGGAGGGGAAGGGAAAGGAGATGGTAAGTCACTCTGAGTGAAGGGCAGGGTATAAATCAAATCTCCTTCTCCTCCTCCTCTTTCAGCTGCTCACCAGAGGTGAACTCCCCCCACCCCCACTCTGGCGCAAGCCCTCTGCACTCCCAACTCAATTTCTCAGACATCTACCCCAACGGAGAGCCAGTGTGGAGTGGTGGTTAAGAGTGTCAGACTAGTATCTGGGAGACCTGGGTTCGAATCCCCACTCTGTCCACGTGGACCAGTCACACACTTTTAGCCTAACCTACCTCATAAGGCTCTCTCACGGATCACCGCCTTGACGTGCCAAGGGGGCTTGCGTGGTTCGATGAGGCTGTGGGCTATGCCATGGAGGGCCACCCAGGACGGACAGGCCACACTCAAAACAAAACATGATCCACTGCAGAAGGAAATGGCAACCCACTCCAGGATCTTTGCCAAGAAAACCCCATGGACAGTAATAAAAGGCTACGGCAAGCCTAGGCAGCATACTAAAAAGTAGAGACATCACCCTGCCAACAGAAGTCCGTACGGTCAAAGCAGTGGTATTCCCAGTAGTAACGTATGGCTGCGAGAGTTGGACCCCTAAGGAAGGCCGAGCGCCGAAGAATAGATTCTTTTGAACTATGGTGCTGGAGAAGACTCTTGAGAGTCCCTTGGACTACAAGGAGATAAAATCAGTCAATCCTAAAAGAAATCAACCCTGACTGTTCCCTGGAAGGCCAGATAATGAAACTGAAGCTCAAATACTTTGGCCACCCAATGAGAAGGGAGCACTCCCTGGAGAAGAAGACCCTGATGCTGGGAAAGATTGAAGGTCAAAGAAGACGGGGACGGCAAAGGATGAGATGGTTAGACAGTGTCATTGATGCAACGGACATGAAATTGAGCCAACTTCAGAGGACGGCGGAAGACAGGAGGGCCTGGCGTGATGTGGTCCATGGGGTGGCGAAGAGTCGGACTCGACTATGCGACTGAACAACAACCACCACCCCATAAGATTGTTGTGAGGATAAAATGGAGGATGGGAGAATGATGTAATCCACTTTGGGTCCCCATTGGGGAGAAAGGCGGGGTATCAATGGATTAGATAAATAAATAAGTTCTCCATGGGGCAGCTTCCCAAAAGCTCCCTGCATACATCCCAGAATATGGGAATGCAAAATGCCGTGGCACCCACAGCTAAAAATGTGCCCAAAGTCAAACTGTGTGGACTTCTGCCAGAGAGTGCACACTGGATGCCGTGTCACCCCTGCACACTTTTCAGGTACCAGCATCCCAGTTCCTGTTTAACATATGGCAAAGCACTGCGCGTCAGTCAATTGATGGCGACTGAACAAACAGTAAGGAACTGTTTGCCAAAAGGTGGGGAAAGCGGATGAGGAAGTAGCTGACTATATCTTTCCCCATTTTGCCGGAGGCTACTTCCTTCTTGCTCCCGTCTCCAAAGCTGGAGTAATCCTGATTTAGACGACTGATACGCTTTACAAGCTCAGAAGAAAGGCTTAAGATGCTTGTCTAGGTTGTCTAGGTTCGCCTGCCTTCTGAAGTTAAGTGCCTAGCAACTGGAGGAATGGCCTTTGCCGTTGGCAATACCCTAATGAGGAATGCCCTCTTGCAGCCTTCTTTTATTTTAAGCGCCAGGTGGAAATGTCGTTTCCCAAGGCATTTGATATTATTACAACTTCCACCCTTCCTTAAACGACTGCTGCCCGACATTGTTCCTCTGATGTTTTGTGTCTATTATCACTTCATAGTAATGATGTGGCTTGGTTTTAGATCTGACACTTAGTTTTTAAATTGCACTTGTACACCGCTTTGGAGTCGTCAGGTGGAAGAGTGGGAGATGCATATTTATAAAATCCATTATCAGTAGCTGAGATCACATAGTTCGATGGGAGGGGGAGGAGGAGATTGGATTTACACCCCACCCTTCACTACCCAAAGGTGTCTCAGAGCGGCTTGCAAACTCCTTTCCCTTCCCCTCCCCACAACAGACACCCTGGGAGGCAGGTGGGGCTGAGAGAGCTCTGACAGAAACTGCTCTTTTTCAAGAACATCTCTTATCAGAACTATGTCTTGTCCAAGGTCATCCAGTCAGGCGCAAGTGGAGGGGTGGGGAATCAAACCTGGTTCTCCCAGATTAGAGTCCGCGCACTTAACCACTGCACCAATTCAATAAGGCTGAATTTTAAAAATGCCGATCAGAAGAGCTTCAGATACACTGGAGTTAATGGGACTCACACTGTGTGTGTATGGCAACCAATGTTCCCTCTAAGCTGTGGAGTCTTGTGAGCAAAAATTCTACTTTGTGAGCTACCGGCATTAAAGTTGTGAGCGAGCGATTTGGCTACTGCATAAATTAGTTTGCTCTGGAGCCCTCCTTCCTAAGCTAAGACAAAAATGTGTGAGCTGGAGGCTCAAAAACTGTGAGCTGGCTCACACTCACTCAGCTTAGAGGGAACACTGTGTGTGTCCACATGTGCCACCCAGTCGCTTGGACTTATGGAGATCCTATGGATTAATGACCTCCAAAACAACCTGTCGTCAACAGCCTTGCTCAGGTCTTGCAAACTGAGGGCCACATGGCTTCCTTGAAGGAGTCCATCCATCTCCTGCTGGGTCTTCCTCCTGACTCACATTAGTCATAGAAATCATAGAATGTTAAGAGTTGGAAGGGACCTTGCAGGTCATCTAGTCCAACCCCCCCTGCACTCTGCAGGAGCAGAGCCAAAAGATAACTCTACAACATACCCGAAAGATGGTCGTCCACTGCTCAACCACTCTTACAGTTAGGAAGTTCCTCCTGATATTTAGCCGGTAACGACTCCCTTGTGATTCCCACCCGTTAGATCTAGTCTTGCAATCAGGAGTGAGAGAGAATAGATCTGCTCCCTCTTCCACATGACAGCCCTTCAAATACTTGAAGACTGCAATCATGTCCCCTCTAAGCCTTCTCTTTCCCAGGCTAAACAACTATTATCTCACAACTATTATCCCATTAAATTTGTGAGACTGTGGTATTAACCGAACTACATCCCCCATAATGCCTACCTTAAAGGTAACAAGCATATTTTCCTATACTAATAAGGCTGCTAGCTACATATTCTGTTGGGGGCAGTACATGCAGTGCTATGTAACATTCTTGGAACTGGGGCTCTTATATAGATTGAGTTTTCCTTGTCTCTGACATGGTTGGCCCTCCGCCAGCACCACCCTACACCTCACACCCGTCTGTGCATGGAAGAAAGGCCTGAAAGGTTATCTCCACAAATTGGGTGAGTGGACAACAATGTGGAAAAAGAAATCCACTGTAGTGTAAGGTGATGCACATTGGGACAAAAATATCCCAACTTCAAGTACAGGCCAATGGGGTCCGAGCTTTGCCGAGACTGAGAGGGGGAAAAGATCTTGGGGTTGTAGTGGAGAGGCCAGTGAAAGTGTCCACGCAGTGTGCTGCAGTGGTGAAAAGGGCAAGCCCGGTGTTAGGGATTCTTAGGAAAGGGGCTGAGAATAAAATGGCCAATATTGTTAATGCCCTAGAAGTTCGAAAGCAAGACATTGCAAGTAGATAAATAGGTACCACTTCAGGTGGGAAGGGAACAGCCCTCCGTGCGCCTTGGTGTTTAGTCATGCCAGCCACATGGCCACGGAAACGTCTTCGGACAGCGCTGGCTCTTCGGCTTTGAAACTGAGATGAGCACCGCAACCCTAGAGTCGGACTCGACTGGCTTTCGAGCAAGGGAACCTTTACCTTTATAGATCTATGGTGCGGCCTCTTTTGGAATACTGTTACCAGGTCTCCAGAAGGACATGGCAGAGCTAGGAAAAAGTGCAGAGGAGGGCAAGCAGGATGATGAGGGGCTTGGAGCCCCCCCTTCCCTAGAAGGAAAGGCTGGAGAGGCTGGAACTTTGCAGTCTGGAAAAGAGATGGCTGAGGGGGGCACGAGAAAGGTTGCTAAAACGATGCCTGGGGTGGAGAGAGTGGACAGAGCGAACTTTTTTCTCCCTCTCCCCAAATACTAGAACTCGAGGGCATCCGATGAAGCGGATGGGCAGTAGGTACAGGACAGACAAAAGGAAATACTACTTGACACAGAGAGTGATTCAAATGTGGAATTTGCTGCCAGAGGATGTGTTGCTAGCCACAGGAATGAACAAGCTTTCAAAGGGGATCAGATAGATTCGTGGATCATAAGAACATAAGAGAAGCCAATGTTGGATCAGGCCAATGGCCCATCCAGCCCAACACTCCGTCACACAGGGGCCAGAAATACCTGGTGCCATCAGGAGGTCCAGCAGTGGGGCCAGGACACTAGAAGCCCTCCCACTGTTGCCCTCTCCCACAAGCACCAAGAAGACAGAGCATCACCTGCCCCAGACTGAGAGTTCCCATCTATACCTTGTGGCTAATAGCCACTGAGGGACCTCTGCCTCATATGTTTATCAAGTTCCCTCTTGAAGCCGTCCATGCTTGTAGCCGCCACCACTTCCTGTGGCAGTGAATCCCATGGGTTAATCACTCTGGGTGAAAAAGGACTTTTATCCATTCTAACCCGACTGCTCAGCAATGAGATGCTCAGATGAGAGGTCTATCAGCGGCTCCTGAGGAGAACCTCCACATTCAGAGGCAGTCAACCTCGGAGTCCCACAGCCCGGGGCAACATCAGGGGAAGGCCTGTTGCCTCTCTGCCCTCTTGCTGGCCCTCCAGAGGAACTGGTTGGGGCCACTTGTGCGAGACAGGATGCTGGACTAGAGGGACCTTCCGTGGTCTGACCCAGCAGGGCTCTCCTGACACCCAAGTGGACAACACCCCCCCCCTTCAGCCAGCCAGCCACAAGAAGAAGAAGAGATTGGATTTATACCCCGCCCTTCACTACCCAAAGGAGTCGCTTACAAACTCCTTCCCCTTCCCCTCCCCACAACAGACACCCTGGGAGGCAGGTGGGGCTGAGAGAGCTCTGACACAAACTGCTCTTTGTCAAGAACAGCTCTGAGAGAACTAGGGCTTGCCCAAGGTCATCCAGCAGCTGCAAGTGGAGGAGTGGGGAATCAAACCCGGTTCTCCCAGATTAGAGTCCGCGTACTTCACCACGACACCAAACTGGTTCCGATCCCAACCCTGCAGAGCCGCCAGAGGAGCCCCGCTCAGCCTCCCCGCTGCATGAAGGAGGCGAGAGCCACCTCGGCCTGCCTGGCAGGGCTGTTGTGCCACGTGCACCCATGAAGCGCTCTGGGCGCCCCAGAAAAGGACAGATAAAAGCAACGACACGCATCACGGTTGGGAATGAATCACCCCATGAGAAGGCACAAGGGAGGGCGGCTTGTAGAGGCAGCGTTCCCTCTAAGCTGAGTCAGTGTGAGCCAGGTCACCGTTTCCTAGCCTCTGGCTCGCCCTTGTTTGCCTTCGCCTAGGAAGGGACGTGGCTCCAGAGAGCGAGCTGATTTTATGATGCCGTCTAGCCCAATGGCTCGCTCACGACTTCAATGCCAGGAGCTCAGAAAGGAGGATTTTTGCTCACAGGGCTCCACAGCTTAGAGGGAGCATTGCTTGTGGAGTGGGGGGGGGGTTCCCCCCGAACTCTTGGGCGTCTCTCCCGAGGAAGGAGCTGCGATTCAGAGGCGGCGCTCTGCACATGGCCAGAGGCACTCTCTCCTTACGGGGCGACATCCACAGCTGCGTCCCGCATTAAGGGGGGGGGGTTTGAGGCGCGTGCACGACGGCGCCCCCTCCTCCCTCAGCCCCCGCCCTCCCGGCTCTCTCTCGCGCGCGCGCATTCGCGTCACTCACCCCCCAACGGTCTGGTCCCCTCTCGCTCGCGACGCCGGGGTCTGAGGCAGCGCCGGCCGCGCATGCGCCGAGCACGACCGACGTGGCCGGCCCGAGGGGGCGGCGCCTCGCAGCCATTCACGCAGACCGCCGGGATACTGACGGCTCCGCCCCGCCCACTCTTCCTGGACACGCCCACCCCTACGGCCGCCGAGTGCCCCACCCCCAGATCTCCAACGCGCCTGCGCTCGCCTGTAGGCCCGGGCCCGCAGGTGCGCATGCGTACTAGTACACCGTGCCTGGGGGATAGGTTTTGGTCGGTTCCCACGCTCCTTTTTTTTTTATTAGAGAGAGAGAGAGAGTTGTTATTATTGTTGCACGTGGTGCTTTACTGGGCATGAAGGAAGGAGGCGGGTCCCTCCCCCGAGGACTTTGCAATCTACAATGCAACAGTCTGTGGTGCAAGTATCATTTGTTTAGCGTATTATTTATATATCGCGCCTTGCAAACCTAACATTTGACCCAGGGGGACAGCGCGCGTGCCGCGGATTTTCATATTTTAATCCCAGGGTTGGTCCGAAGAGTTCCCAGCAGTGCATAGTAGGCGGTTCTCCACTGTAACCTCACAACGACCCTGTTGAGCAGAGTGGCCAGATTTGGTTGGGAAACGCCTGGAGATGGGTGGGGGGTGGATCCGGGGGAGGGGAGGGGCCTCGATGTGGGACAGTGCCCCAGAGTCCAGCCTCCAAAGCAGTCACTTTCTCCAGGGGAACTGGTCTCTCTACTCTGGAGATCAGCTGTAATTCTGGGAGGTCTCCAGGGCCCACCTGGAGGTTGGCAAGCCCGCAGAAGCTCTTGGTTGGGAAATACTTGTTGATTTTTTTGGGGGGGGGAGCCTGGGGAGGGCCGGGTTTGGGAAGGGGCGGGACCTCAGCAGGATACAATATCATCGGGTCCACCCTCCAAAGCAGCCATTTTTTCCGGGGGAACTAGGTTATGGAATCGTAGAACCACAGAGCTGGAAGGGGCCCTACGATTGCTGCCGCATGGAAATCTCCTTCCACGCCGTTCGTTTCTGGGTGGCATGACAAACTGTGGGGACACTTTATTGTTGTTGTTCAGTTGCACAGTCGAGTCCGACTCTTCGTGACCCCATGGACAAGATCTCGCCAGGCCCTCCTGTCTTCCACCGTCCTCTGAAGTTGGCTCAGTTTCATGTTCGTTGCATCTATGACACTGTCTAACCATCTCATCCTTTGCCGTCCCCGTCTTCTTTGACCTTCAATCTTTCCCAGCATCAGGGTCTTCTCCAGTGAGTGCTCCCTTCTCATTGGGTGGCCAAAGTAATTGAGCTTCAGTTTCATTATCTGGCCTTCCAGGGAACAGTCAGGGTTGATTTCTTTTAGGATTGACTGATTTGATCTCCTTGCAGTCCAAGGGACTCTCAAGAGTCTTCTCCAGCACCATAGTTCAAAAGAATCTATCCTTCGGCGCTCGGCCTTCCTTATAGTCCAACTCTCGCAGCCATACATGACTACTGGGAATACCATGGCTTTGACCATGCGGATTTCTGTTGGCAGGGTGATGTCTCTACTTTTTATCATGCTCCATGAGTCCCAAACAACTACATCACTCCAAGTTTGAGAAAACCTGGCTTCTTAGTGTCTCCTTTATGCAAACTCAGAATATGATCCCAGCCAGCCAGATATTTCACAAATGGCTAACTCCTCAAAACTAGCTCTGACACATAGGTCTGGCCTGAGAACCCACCTGTGGTGGGTCCCCTAGTTCACCGCTATGTCTTGACCTATTATTATAATGCTGTCTGTAGTACAGCTCAACCTCACAACGGTACCCAGTGGTTATGTCAACACATTTTAACCATACTGCCCTACCTAAGGGCTGTGAGCTATTCCACAAATGTACCTACTGCTTATGTCAACACACTCCTACCATACTGTATTGGTTGATGTTTGTGGATGTAAATACATAAAATGTCAATAAAAATTATATTAAAAAAAAGAAAAGAACTGCACACAGTACTCCAGGTGCGGCCTGACTAAGGCCGTATGCAGAGGGGCTATGACCTCCTGCAATTTCGATGCGATGGCCCTGTGTTATTGGGGGATCAGTTCTTATTCCAGGGATCTCCAGGCCCCACCTGGAGAATTGCAACCTTCTGGAACAAGAAATGCAAGCTATTCAAGCTGGATCCATAAAAGGAAGAAGCAGTACAGATCACACTGCAAATCTGTTTTGGTTACTGAAGCATACCAGAGGACTTCCAAAGAAAATCAACATGTTTCTTAGATGCCAAAATCAGCATTGGTAATGCGACAGGAAACCTAGGTCTCAATTCAGTCCAGGGGGATGCATTGCCTTGAGCTTCATTATCAGTCGCAGTTCAGCAGTCTCTTTTTGCAACTGATTTGCAACTGATAATGAAGCTCCAGACAATGCACCCCCCTGGACTGAATCGAGACCTAGGTTTTCTGTCTCATGACCAATGCTGATTTCTCCACGCCCGTTACCTCTCTGTGTATCTCACCTGAATCCAACCATGCCTGCTGTTGCCATTCCCCTACTACTGTCATTTGCCTGCTAACGGCATTCGGCATCTGAAATCCCTCCACTTTCCAATAAATGGTATCTGAAGAAGTGAGCCGGGACTCACAAAAGCTTCTACCCTGCCACATATCTTGTTAACCTTTAAGGGGCTCTTGGACTCTTGCTCTTTTCCTCAACATAAATCCAGTCGAGTGAATGTGTAGCTGTGTGCTGGCACTGCTCCCGTTTCAATATGATGCCTCACAGCCCGGTCGCGCGGAGGCGGAGTCAACCGCCAAGTTGAAAAGCGGAGGCTGTTTCTGTGTATGATGTCTCTTTTCCACGCTCTCTCCCTTTATAGTATTTCCCCTCCCCCCTTTAATGAATCATGTACCATTGCTATGGAGACGACCAAAATGACTCAGATTCAGATGTAGACAACCGGGCACGCCCGGCGAGTCACTTGTAGTGACGGCGGCGTCGAAGCCGTCCCTGGTTGTCCGCTCTGGCGCTCGCGTCCGGAATCCTCACTCCTTAGAAGCGAGATGAGTCAGGTGCAGCCTTAGGGTTTCCTCAGGTTGCCAACAGAGTAGACCGGGAGGGGGGGAAAGTCCTAGGGCCAGTCTGGTGTAGTGGTTAAGTGCGCGGACTCTAATCTGGGAGATCCGGGTTTGATTCCCCACTCCTCCACTTGCACCTGCTGGATGACCTCGGGCAAGCCCTAGTTCTGATAAGAGCTGTTCTTGAAAAAAGAGCAGTTTCTGTCAAGAGCTCTCTCAGCCCCGCCTACCTCACAGGCTGTCTGTTGTGGGAAGGGGAAGGAGATTGTAAGCCGCTCTGAGACGCTGAGTGAAGGGTGGGGTATAAATCCAATCTCCTCCTCCTCCTCCTCCTCCTCCTCCCTCACAAGCCGCTCTGAGACTCCTTTGGTTAGTGAATATAAATCCAATCTCTTCTTCTCTTCTTCTTCTTCTTCTAGATGCTAGTTGTGGGTTTACCACAAACTCGGCCGGCAGAAATTGTCAGCTTCAGAGGGTTCCTGTCTTGGTTTGCAGCAGAGCAGAACACCTTGATTCAAATCCAGTATAGTTTCAGGGTATAAATTGACAAGTTTTCATGGTGGCAGGAAGAGATCACCTGTTAATATCTGCAAAATAAGATGCTACTAGGGGCTGCGGAGGCTCAAGTGGTTAAGACATTGAGCTGCAGACCGGAAGGTCTGTAGTTCGGCAGTTCGAGACCCGGCGGGTGTTGCATGACGGAGTGAGTGTCCGTCTCTGGCCCCAGCTCCTGCCAACCTAGCGGTTCGAAAGCAAGATAAATAGGTACCGCTTCGCAAGTAGATAAATAGGTGGGAAGGGGACAGCGTTCCGTGCGCCTCAGTGTCTACTCATGCCGGCCACGTGACCACGGAGAAGTCTTCGGGCAGTGCTGGCTCTTCGGCTTGGAAACGGAGATGAGCACCGCATCCCTAGAGTCGGAGTCGACTGGCCTTCGAGCAAGGGAACTTTTTCCTTAAAGGCCCTGACCTGGATGTTCCCTACAAGCTCGACCCCTGCAGATCTCGCAAGCTAGGCAGTGTCGGCCATGGTCAGTGTTTGGGTCAGTCCTGGTTAGTGTTTGGATGGGAGATCACTTAGGAAGTCCAGGGTTGCTACGCAGAGGCAGGAGAAGGCAAACCACCTCTGCTCCTATGCCCTGGCCCGGTTGGCCCAGGCTAGGCCGATCTCGTCAGGTCCCGGAAGCCAAGCAGGGTCAGCCCTAGTTAGTACCTTGATGGGAGACCACCAAGGAAGTCCAGGGTTGCTAGGCAGGGGCAGGCAATAGTCAACCACTTCTGTTCATCTCTAGCCTTGAAAACCCCACAGGGTGGGCCATAAGGTCAGCTGCCGCTTGACGGCAATTTACAAAGGCACAGGAGCAAGAGTCCAGTAGAAGGTTGGCAACTTTGGTTCCCACGGGGAATCTGTGTTGGAAAGGAACCAGGATGTGATCCTCTGAGATGTGCGTTTTCCCAGTTTGGAAATTGAGAAGCCTTTTCCCCACTTTGGAACAGTGAGGTTTATTCTGGGAACGTAAAGTTTCCTTGAAGTTCTTAACGCGTCCGTGTCCCGACTGTTTTGAATAGTAGATTTAAACAAGAACATTTAAATAACAAGAATTGTGGAAGAATTTCTTCGGAGCTTTCTTCGATGTTACGTTTCACATGTGGTCTCCGCTATTCATCGGTTTCCTTAAATTGTTGCAAGTCTGACTCAGTATGAAGCAGCTCCATGTGCTCATGTGGGATGTCGTTTACGTCTATGCCATGGAACACATCAACGCCCCCATTCCTCTGCTGAAGGGATAGGAAATTTTTCTCTAACCGAGTTGGCAACATAAAGATGTATCCTCCTGGGAGGAGGCGGGTGAGCTGCTGGGCGTCTCCTACTTCTGAGTCAGCGGGTTAAATATTGGACATGATGACCGGATGGAAAGGAGGTTGGGCAATTGCTAGTGGTGCCAACAGGCCTGGAGAAGAATGTCTTGTCCCTTTAACAGATTTTTTCCTGGGGTGTTACCAAGCAGAGGGTGTTATTTACATCCATGGTATGAAAACTTTGGCTGCCCGTTTCTATACGGGGAGTTTCTGTTAAAGGTACAGGGCATTTTTCCTCCAGGCATGTTGGCAACCCTAGAAATGATCTCTTCCTCCTTGACTTGGCCTCAGCATTTGCATCACTCAGTGTAATGGATTCAATAGCTGCCATGGAATGCATGATGTATGTGAAACATCTAATTGACTTGCCATGTTGAGCTTCGTCCTGGGCTAGGATCCAAATCCATCCAATCGCATTGCTAGCCCAGGAAGCATCTAGCCAATCACTTTACAGCAAGCTCCCTGAGCGGGAACGTCCGTGATTGGTCCTTATATGAACAACCGTATTGGTTGGCATTTGTACAGTGGGTGTGGCTGCATTAGCCTGGAGAGTTTAAAAGCAGGACAACTGCAATGTAAAAGCTGAACTGTTCCGTTCTGGCTATCAGATGTTGATCTGTGTTGGAGTTGTGTTCGAGTTGATGAATAAAGCTGAATCTTTGCTGAATCACTCTCCGACTACTTTGTTAAGCGAGCGACTTAACACTCAGCCTGTTCCTGAAGGCAGGGGAAAGATCGCCACCCATTTTCTGTTTATATTTCTGTTTTGGAGACCAGCTTGCGAGGATACTCTTGTGGATACTCTGTGGCTCGGTTTGGCTGCATTTGCACATGTTTTTATTGCGAAAGTGAAATCTCACCATGTGAATCTTTGCAACGAGGCCTGGAAAAACCTCTGCAGAAATCGTGAGGTTTTTCTGATTTCAAGAGTTCTTTCCTTTCTTTTCGGATTTGCTCAGGGCTCTTTTTGTAGAAAAAGCCCAGCAGGAACTCATTAGCATAATAGGCCACACCCAACAGCAGGAACTCATTAGCATATTGGGCCACACCCCCATGTTGCCAGAAGTGTGGTTATCCAGCCACACCCACCTTTTGCTTCTTATTCTGTTTACCTTGTTTGTTGTCAAAACCCTGGGCCTTTTTTTTGTAGCAGGAGCTCCTTTGCATGTTAGGCCACACATCCCTAATGTAGCCAATCCTAATGCGTTTCTGCTGTTGGGTGTGGCCTATTATGCTAATGAGTTCCTGCTGGGCGTGGCCAACTTGGGAGCCAGCCGGAACTCCGTTCCTGTGCGTTCCTGCTCAAAAATAGCCCTGGATTTGCTTACATTTCCATGCAGCTCGGAAAACGTGGAGAGAGCTGGCGCGTAGAACCGCCACGAGTCGAACACGACCGAATGGCTAAAAGCTCCTACAGAGCTCAGCCACATCTGATTCCTCACTAACCACCCTAAGTCTTAGAACAAAAGGTCGATTCCAGTGGCGCCTTGAAGACCAACAGATTTTTATTCAAGGTATAAGCTGTGCAGGCACGCGAAAGCTTACGCCCAGAATTAAACTTTGTTGGTCTTAAAGGTGCCACTGGAATCAGACTTCGTTCTGCTCCATACCAACACGGCTACCCACCTGCATCCATCCTAAACCTTCAAATGCATTGTTTTTACAGTAGAAAAGAGTGAGAGTCCAGTAGCACCTGAAAGACTAACAAAATATGTGGCGGGGAGGAGCTCTTGTGAGTCACGGCTCACTCCTTCTGAAGAAGTGAGCAGTGACTCACGAAAGCTCCTCCCCTGCCACATATTTTGGTAGTCTTTAACCTGCTAACATATTTTGTTAGTCTTTCAGGTGCTACTGGACTCTCTTGCTCTTTTCTACTGCTACAGACAGACTAAAACAGCTCCCCATCTTGATCTATTTACAATCAGGGGTCATTCCCTGCAGGAGCGCACAGGAGCGGAGCTCCGGCAGTAAAGAGCCCAGGGGGCGGGCACATGCAACAAGCCCCGCCCCCTGCTCCCAGCAGCCCTCAGTCAGAGCAAGAAGCAGCCAGGTAAGTTGCAGAGCCCCCCCAGTCCAAAACAGTCCAGTGGCACCTTTAAGACCAAGGTTTATTCAGGTACAAGCTCTCCCTCCTCTGCGTGGACAGATCTGCATGTCCCCCCCCCACTCCAATAGCTAGCAATCCAAAAGAGTCCAGTGGAGCCTGAGCGGTGGGTGTTGCCTTCTGACACACTTCCAGTGATGTCAGGGGGTGTGGCATATGCAAATGAGTTATGCTAATGAGCTCCTGCACCTCTTTTTCTACGAAACGACCCCTGTTTACAATACAACTTCAAAATGCATCCTAAAATCCAGAGGCCCCACAGAAATGTTCTTTCTCACAAAAACTCCTGGGACCACTTCTCTACCCACCTTAAACACTTTTCTTATTTTATCTCTCCCCTGACCTCTGTTCTTTTCACCATCCCAACCCCTCCTCCTCCTCCTCTTCCTCCTCCTCCTCTGGATCATCTCAGCCCCAGATCAAGACATTCCAGCCCCACGGAAACTGAACAATAGTATCATTGATTCCTGACTTGGAAGCTTCTGGAAACGACTGACCGTTTCTCAAGGAAAGGAAGAATGGTCTCCATTCTGGCTCAGAGCGAAGGAAAGAGGGAAGAAGAAGAAGAAGAGATTGGATTCATACCCCGCCCTTCACTACCCGAAGGAGTCTCAGAGCGGCTTACAAGCTCCTTTCCCTTCCCCTCCCCACAACAGACACCCCCTGTGAGGTAAAAGAAGAGGAAGAAGAGATTGGATTTATACTCGCCCTTCACTCGGAGTCTCAGAGGGGCTTACAAACTCCTCTCCCTTCCCCTCCCCACAACAGACACCCTGTGAGGCAGGTGGGGCTGAGAGAGCTCTTTTGAGGACTGCTCCTGAGAGAAGACTGACATTGAGAGAGCCAGTTTGGTGTAGCAGTTAGGAGGGCGGACTGTAATCTGGGAGAACCGAGTTTGGTTCCTGTTATGTAGTGAGTTGCCACATGGATAAACGACCGACGACAACGTGGTGCATGGCACGCTTTATTTGGTACACAACAAGAACAAGGACAAACGGCCGGCAGGCCAACTATATACATACCTGGGGACACACCCCTGGTCACCATTGGTGGGTTTGAATCTCCCGCCAAGGTTCCCATTGGTTCCCCAGTGGAGGGACTAGGAGCCTAGTCCCTATTGTTCTTCCAGAGCCAAGCTCTGGCTGTTCGCTGGCCCCCGGTGGTGGTCAGCATACACTACAGTTCCCCACTCCTCCACATGAAGCTTTGGGCGTGACCTTGGGTCAGTCACAAGTTCTCCCGGAGCTGTTCTCTCAAGGGCAGTCCTGGAAAGAGCTCTCTCAGCTCCACCTCCCTCACAGGTTGTCTGTTGTGGGGAGGGGAAGGGGAAGGAGATTGTAAGCCGCTCTGAGACGCCCGAGTGAAGGGCGGGGTATAAATCCAATCTCCTCCTCCTCCTCCTCCTCCTCCTCTTCTTCTCGATGAGGTCTAGTTCAGTATAAGGCAGCCTCTTGTGTTCATATAATAAGGAATCCTGGTTCTTCACCTTCATTCCAAGGTGAAACCAATGGCAATCTTCCCCTGGACCTTGAAACAAGTAAATTACTGCTCTTTTTGACCCTTCCATGTGAATGAACACCCCGAGAGCCAATTTGAGAGAGGAAGTGGGCAAGCTGATGATTCTACTGTGGAAACGCATGCCCGTTTTAACAGATCATATCTGTTCTCAAAGCCAAGATGGGATTTGCACAGTAAGCAATCCCTTTAGGGAAAAGTAGACCCTGGGAATGGGGTTAGTGTGTGTGGGAGAGAAATCAGGAAATTCCACAAGAATCTGTAGGAAAGGAAGTTTACGTTCACATCAGCCCCCGAGACGCTGCATCTGGGTGCGTCTCTATGGGACTGCCGGAAATCTCTTCGACCCCTGCAGTGCTTATCGTCCGGAATCGGCTCCTTCGGAAATAATGGAGGAGGGATGCCTTTTTAAACATTTCGGGTTGTTCTGAGAATTTTTGAAATGGCCACATACAAGCCAGCGGGGTTCACTCCTCTACTGGAAGGGCAAGAATCTATTCCGTCCTATTTTGCCTTGCAAAACCATTTGTGTATAAACGTCTACTAGTGCCGTCATTCTTCAACTGCCCGCTGAGATCTCTACATGTTAAAAATCTCTTTGTGGGAAATGGACAGGGGTCGTTTCGTAGAAAAAGAGGCCCAGGAGCTCATTAGCATAACTTATTTGCACAACTCATTTGCATATGCCACACCCCCTGACATCACCGGAAGTATGTCGGAAGGCAACACCCTGTCAGACCCCCAAAGCAGGAGAACAAACCCACGTTCCAAAGAAGTAAGATTTATTTCCAAAGCATGGTTGATCATGAACATACAGAAAATTGTCCAGAATGACTACAATACACAGGGGCAGTATAATATAGGAACTTCAAACTTGGTTAACCCAATGGGCTAAACTCCCTCGCAAGGGAGTTGATTAGAAAAGGCGCGAAGCAGCCTGAGAACTCCAACGGCTCATACCATAAACACAAGTTCAGTTCACACGGGAATCTAATGAAGCAAGGCAAGAAGACATAACACTCCATCGTCCACCTGTAGGAGAAGCTTGGCAGTTACAGTCGCATACCAGAAGAGAATAACACGGGGAGGGAGGGAAGAGGGACACATCCCAGAGAAATGGCAGCTCGCTGACACACCCACCGCTCAGGCTCCACTGGGCTGTTCTGGATTGCTAGCTTTTGGGGGGGGGAATGTGCAGATCTGTCCTCACAGAGGAGGGAGAGCTTGTACCTGGAGGCAGGCTGGGGGGGGGGCTCTGCAAATTACCAGGCTGCTTCTTACCTAGCTGCTTCTTGCTCCTCGTGGCCCGACTGAGGGCTGCTGGGAGCAGGGGGCGGGGCTTGTTGCATGTGCCCGCCCCTGGGCTCCTTACTGCCGGAGCTCCGCTCCCGTGTGCTCCTGCAGGAAATGACCCCTGGAAACGGATGCCCCATACCTAATGCACATCTCGGTCAAACGCTGCGCATGTACACTGAAGTGACATGTAGGGCGCCGCCATCATTTCTCACACTGCAGCTGCTGAAGAATATTTTGAACAATCATCAACATATTGGAGAACAATTGTGTTTGTGCAGATTGCAGAATGAGAGCCGTGCAAATCTGCTGCGGCCCAAATAACAAGAGTTTTGTGGCACCTTGAAGACTGAGAAATGTGTAATACAACGAGCTTAGAAACCCTGGCTCACCAAAGCTTATTAAGATCATTTATAAATATCTTTTTTTCAATTTGGGATTGTTTCATGCGCCACTTACAAAATACAAAATGATAAAAACAAAACAGTAATATAGTCTCTCATCTTTTGAGGTGCTATAAGATGGTTCTGTGTTTTGTCAGAATATCTTTCATCAAAGAACAATCTCCTTCTTGGCTTTTCAGTTATAGAATCACAGAGTTGGAAGGGGCTATAGAGGCTATCTAGTCCAACCCCCCTGCAGGATCATCTTGCAGGATCTAGTCCAACCCCCCTGCAGGATCATCCTAGAGCATCCCTGATAAGTGTTTGTCCAGCCGCTGCCAGGGAGGGGGAGCTCACCACCTCCCCAGCCAGCCGATTCCACTGCTGCACAACTCTGACTGTCAAAAAAGTTCTTCCTAAGGTCCAGCTGGTCCCTTCCCGCCCTTAATTTCAACCCCTTCTTGCGAGTCCCTTTCCTCTGCTGCCAACAGGAACAGTTCCCTGCCCTCCTCTGACAGCCCTTCAAACACTTCAAGAGAGCATTCATGTTCCCCCTCAGCCTCCTCTTCTCCAGACTGAACCTTCCCTCAGACGTTCCTTGTAGGGCTTGGTCTCCAGGCCCCCAATCATCCTTGTTGCTCTCTTCTGCACCCATATCTGACTGATGCAAACAGAAAGGAGGAGGAAGAGAAGAGGAGGAGATTGGATTCATACCCCACCCTTCACTCAGAGTCTCTGGCTTACAAACTCCTTTCCCTTCCCCTCCCCTCCCCTCCTCCACAACAGACACCCTGAGCAGGCCAAGTTAAACCGTCAACATTTTGTAGCAGGTGAGCGAGGGAGGGTGTGCTGGGTCTGGCTGGTGACCACGGATACCCTTCACTGAATGCTGGATACACAGTCCAAAAGCAAGCCGAGAAGCAGAGCCGAAGGTCAGAAAGCCAGGAAATCAGTCAGAGTTTTCAGGAGCGAGGAGCGGAGGCTGACAGCCAGGACTACGCAGGTTGCTTCCACACCGAGGCCGGTGAGCGTGGTTGCTTATGACAGAGCCTCCCTTCCCTGAGAGGCGACCTACAAAGACTCACCGCCCCTCATGTTGCCTTTGCAACAACTGAAGTCTGGCACTCTTCCGTCGCTCCCGCACCTCCAGACGCTGGCGTGCCCTGCGTCTGGGACATTCATGTGAGCTAGGCGGGGATTCTGGCCTTGGGGTGTCTCCAACGGGGGGGTGCTGGGCCAGACTCTGGACCAGTCTCTCCCTCTGGCTGCACTTCAGGCTCTTCGCCTTGCTGCCCCTCCTGCACAGATGCTGGGGCCTCTTCTCCCTCAGGTGCTAGCAAAGGTTCCTCTTCAGGGCTGACTCCGGAGGGGGCTAAGTGGCACCGTGCCTCTTCCTCATCTGAGGAATAGTCAGCCTCACCAGAGCCAGGACCCACAACGGATTGGCTGTGATCCTTGAATTTCAGTGAGGAAGAGAAGAGAAGAAGAAGAAGAAGAGAAGAGATTGGATTTATACCCCGCCCTTCACTTGGAGTCTCAGAGCGGCTTACAAACTCCTTTCCCTTCCCCTCCCCACAACAGACACCCTGTGCGGTTGGTGGGGCTGAGAGAGCTCTGACAGAAAGGGCTCTTTTTCAAGAACAGCTCTTATCAGAACTACGGCTTGCCCAAGGTCATCCAGCCAGGTGTGAGTGGAGGAGTGGGGAATCAAACCCGGTTCTCCCAGTTTAGAGTCCGCGCACTTAACCACTACACCAAACTGGCTTAACTACTACACGAAGAGGAGAGGAGAGAAGAGGAAGAGAAGAGGAAGAGACGAGGAAGAGGAAGAGGAAAAGAAGAGAAGAGAACTCAGTCTCAGCCAAGGGGCTTCATGACTGAATAGGAGTTTGTCTCCCCATGCCTCCCCAGACAAAAATCTGTCACACTAACCATTAGTCCATACAGTTTCTCCCTAGCGACTGTTAGATTGTTAGATATGCTCTATAGTTCTGTTTACGGCAGCCATGGAGCACAGCCTGCCACTAGGGGGCGCTGTCTGCCCTACAAATTCTACAGCTTGGAAGAAAATGGATGAGTCCGTTCAGCACAGCCGAGGGTCATGTATATATGTGAGCGAGCGATTTGGGCTACTGCATAAATCAGTTTGCTCCGGAGCCCTCCTTCCTGAGCGGAGGCAAAAATGTGTGAGCCGGAGGCTAAAAAACTTGTGAGCTAGCTCGCACTAACTCAGCTTAGAGGGAACACTGATTCCTGCCTAGACCTGTTCAAACATTTAAGAGTCACAGCTTTTGTTGTGTCCGCTGACCGCCACCAGGGGCCAGCGAATACCCCAAAGCTTGACTCTGGAAGAACAATGGGAACTAGGCTCCTGGTCTCTCCACTGGGGGACCAATGGGACTGTGGCGGGAGATTTAAACCCACCAACGGGACCTAGGGGGGTGTCCCCAGGTGTGTATATAGTTTGTCTTTGTCTTTGGTTGTGTACTAGTAAAGCGTGTAGGGTATCATGTGTGCCTCAGCGGGTCTTCCATGCGGCTAACCCACTACACAATAGCTTTACAGGGCGACTCTGCCAACAGCGTGCATTTTTGGTTACACATAACAACGTTTTGATACCACGCAACAGGCAATGCTCCCTCTAAACGATGGAGTCTTGTGAGCAAAAATCCTACTCTGGGAGCTCCTGGCATTAAAGCTGTGAGCGAGCGATTTGGGCTGCTGAATAAATCCGTTTGCTCCGGAGCCCTCCTTCCTGAGCGAAGACAGGAATGTGTGAGCCGGAGGCTAAAAAACTTGTGAGCTAGCTCGCACTCACTCAGCTTAGAGGGAACACTGACTCCGCCTAGACCTGTTCAAACATTTAAGAGTCAAATAAAGAGATAATAGATAAAATACTATCAGTAGCTGAAATGGATAGGCTGAGTATAAGGTTACAAGGTAAAAGTAAAGAAATGTTTGAAAAAAGATGGAAAATGTTTTCTATATGGCTGGAGAATGTAAACAGATAAGACTCACAAGAATAAAATGTAAACCGATGAATGATGTAAAATGCAAAATCAAAATAAACTGGGGGGAAAAAAGGGAAAAAAAGAGTCACGGCTTTATAGGGCGACTCTGCCAACAGTGTCCATTCTCGGTTACACATAACAATGTTTTGATACCACGCAACAGGCAATGCTCCCTCTAAACTATGGAGTCTTGTGAGCCCCTGGCATTAAAGTTGTGAGCGAGCGACTGGGCTGCTGCGTCAATCAGTTTGCTCCGGAGTCATCCTTCCTGAGCGAAGACAGGAGTGTGTGAGCCGGAGGCTAAAAAGCCGTGAGCTGGCTCACACTGGCTCAGCTTAGAGGGAACGCTGGCCACAGGGAAGTCAAAAAGACCCAGGCCAGAGTTGGTAACGCTTAACTGGTCCACACCAGAACTCCAGTGTGCTCAGGCAGCAACAAGTGAAGATGCCGAGAGTTCCAAACGCGACCGGAATAGCACATCTCCAATGTGCGCAGAGAAAGGAGCGCACCATGTGGGGAAGAGGTGGTCTAAAGAAAGGGAAACTGTTGGGTGTTGTTCGGCGCCCGGGGGGGGGGGGCCTTGCTTGCCCCCACCTTCCGGGAACTCTGAGTCAGGAGCACAAAGCCGGCCGCCAGTCTGACACGGCCACAGGATGAGTCACTCAATCACAGGAGTCACTCTCTGACGTGGATTTTGACATCTGCCGCTATTTTTAGCTCTGGCAGCTCCGTCGGCCTTCCCAATATCTCTGTTCCAAAAGACATTTTCTTCTTAGAGTTAACAGCCAGCCTCGCCCTGAAGGTTCGGGACGGAGGTAACGGCAAAATTAAAAACACGTTATCAGCAGTCTCCGTTGAAAGTCAATTAAACAGCTGAGAACATCATTTGTGGCAGGGTGTGAGAGCTTTCGTAGGGGCCGCGGCGGCTCAGAGGCTAAGACGCTGAAGCTGCAGACCGGAATGTCAGTAGTTTGGCAATTCGAGACCTGAGTGTGCCGCCTGACGGAGTGAGCGGCCGTCTCTGGCCCCAGCTCCTGCCAACCTAGCAGTTCGGAAGCAAGAAACTGCCAGTAGATAAATAGGTGGGAAGGGAACAGCGTTCCGTGTGCCTCGGCGTTCGGTGGGAAGGGAACAGCGTTCCGTGTGCCTTGGCGTTTAGTCATGCCGGCCACATGACCACGGAAATGTCTTCGGACAGCGCTGGCTCTTCGGCTTGGAAACGGAGATGAGCACCGGAACCCTAGAGTCGGATCCGACTGGCTTTTGAGCAAGAAAAACGTTCACCTTTACCTTTAAGAACTTTCATGAGTGAGAGGTTACTCACGAAAGCTCCTCCCCTGCCACCAATGTTGCTAGTCTTCCGGGGGCTCCTGGACTCTTGCTGTTTTCTACTGCTGCAGACAGACTAACACGGCCACCCATCTCGATCCATCTCCAGGGAAGGCGTTGATCCAAAACAGTCCAGTGGAGCCTGAGCGGTGGGTGTTGCCTTCTGACACACTTCCGGTGATGTCAGGGGGCGTGGCCTATGCAAATGAGTTACGCTAATGAGTTACGCTAATGAGCCCCTGCACCTCTTTTTCTACGAAATGACCCCTGCAAAGTTCCCATTAGAATGGGAGTCGCCCCTCATTCTTAGACCTGACCCTCAAACTACTCACCCCCCCAAGGTTTCCTTGGGGTGTATAAAATCACCCAAACACCACGGCGCTCACCCCCCATGTCCTTGCATGGACCTTTCTTTTGGGCGTGCCTCCTTGGAGGCTGGCTAGTTTTGCTGCCTCCGGTGTGAGTCATCCAGTTACATGGGATGCCAAGGCAAAGCAGTGTGATCTGCCCCCTGAATGGAGGAATGCAAAGCCAGGGTGGTGACCTTGCTTATAGGGGAGGCGGTTTTACCTTTAAAACACTCTCTGTGTACCTAAACTTGGGAATCAAAAATCCCAAATCTCTCTCTTTTGGTAGAATGACCCAGGGTCTGGGCACTTCAGAGGACTATGTGGCCCCAAGGAAGGACTATTCTGGTTGCTGGGATAAGTTTAAACAAAAAATGATTTATTTAATAAAGAACAAAAGAGGTTTCCTGGTTATTTTGAACTGTTGCTGATGAAAGGAACTTGTAAATATAACTGGCAAAGCTTGGTGTCACAAACAGTCTCTCAGACTCCCCAGACTCCACTCTGACAGGTGTAGACACTCAGTCTAATCTCGCTCTCTCACACACATATATAGCCACACAGGCTGAACTGTTTGTCTTATTCACACAGAATAGACTCAAAAACTACCATAGTCTCACAGACTAAGCTCTCTCTTCAAACTTCACACACAGAATCCTCATAGACACCCCTCCTCCCACACTCTCAGTCACCAGTCAATCACATCGCACTTATTTCCCTCTATCACTCTTCTTACAGTACTGCAGTCAAACGAACCATTTAAAGAAACACACACACCAAAACATGAAATAATTACAGTTACTCCTGCAGAGACATAACGGGCAGCCTCCCTCCTGCAAGGAAGTTCTTCAGGCTCAGAGGAGTTGTTCATTCTTTAACTCATTTTTCACTGTTTGGGAACTTGGGTCTGCAGCCAGTTGTGGAGACATCAGGGGCGGTTCTCCAGCCGAGTCCTCCAAGTGACCGCTGGGGTTGGAACCCTGGGGTGGAAGACGGAAGCTTCTCGAGGGCTTGGCTCATCTGTCAGCAGGAGAGGAGACTGGGGGAGGGGGTCGCCTCTCGGCCCCGTGCCTTCCTTGGCCATCTCCAAGACAAGCACCGTAGCAAAGTCCTGCATGCCCAGGAGGCAAGAAGTGTCCCTGGCTCAGGATGACAAAATATCTTGAACCACCCCAGGGCTGGGGAAGGTCTATGGCTCAGTGGCAGAGCCTCTGCTTTGCATGCAGAAGGTCCCAGGTTCGATTCTTGATATCCCCGGTAGATTCAGGACAGGCAAAAGAAAACGCTTCTTCACACAAGGAGTGATTAAAATGTGGAATTCACTGACAGAGGGTGTCGTGATGGCCACAGGAACAGACAGCTTTAGAAAGGGATTAGACAGATTCACAGAGGAGAGGTTTATCAGTGACTACTAGCCATGGTGACTGCGGGGAACCTCCATATTCAGCGGCACTAATCCTCTGAATCGCAGAGCCAGGAGGCAACATTAGGGGAACACCTTGGCCTCTCTGCCCTGCTGTTGGCCCTCCAGAGGAGCTAGTTAGCCACTGTTTGAGGCGGGATGCTGGACAAGATGGACCCCTGGTCTGACCCAGCAGGGCTCTTCTGATGTTCTTCTCAGGGGAAGGCCTCGGCCTCTGTGCCCTGTTGTTGGCCCTCCAGAGGAACTGGTTGGCCACTGTGTGTGAGACTGGATGCTGGACTAGAGGGACCCCTGGTCTGATCCAGCAGGACTCTTCTGATGCTCTTAGGAAGGCCTCGGCCTCTCTGCCCTTTGGCTGGCCCTCCAGAGGAACTGGTTGGCCACTGTGTGAGACAGGATGCTGGATGAGATGGACCACTTGTCTGATCCAGCAGGGCTCTTCTGATGTTCTTATGAAGGCCTCAGCCTCTTTGCCTTGTTGTTGGCCCTCCAGAGGAACTGTTTGGCCACTGTGTGAGGCAGGAGGCTGAAGTAGATGGACCCCTGGTCTGATCCAGCAGGGCTCTTCTGATGTTCTTATGAAGAGATTGGATCTATACCCCGCGCTTCACTACCCAAAGGAGTCTCAGAGTGGCTTAGAAACTCCTTTCCCTTCCTCTCCCCACAACAGACACCCTGTGAGGTACGTGGGGCTGAGAAAGCTCTGATAGAAATGGCTCTTTTTCAAGAACAGCTGTGCCAGAACTATGGCTTGCCCAAGGTCATCCAGCAGCTGCACATGGAGGAGTGGGGAATCAAACCTGGTCCTCCCAGATTAGAGTCCGCACACTTAACCACTACACCAAACTGTTTGGCCACTGTGTGAGACAGGATGCCGGACTAGATGGACCACTGGTCTCATCCAGCAGGGCTCTTCTGATGTTCTTATGAAAGCCTCGGCCTCTCTGCCCTGTTGTTGGCCCTTCAGAGGAACTGGTTGGCCACTGTGTGAGGCAGGATGCTGGACTAGATGGACCCTCACTGGTCTGATCCAGCAGGGCTCTTTTGAGGTTCTTATGAAGGCCTCGGCCTTTCTGCCCTGTTGTTGGCCCTCCAGAGGAACTGGTTGGCCACTGTGTGAGACAGGATGCCGGACTAGATGGACCCTCACTGGTCTCATCCAGCAGGGCTCTTCTGATGTTCTTATGTCCTTCTTAGGACCAGGCAGTAGATGATCTGAAAGCCGGAGACCCTGGAGATCTGCTGCCAGTGTGAGTGGACAATACTGACCTCGATGCACCAAGGCTCTGATTCAGTAGAGGGCAGCTTCACGCGTGCTCATGTTTGGCAACAGAATTCAGCGGGAGCCGCCTGTTGCCACTCCCGCAATATTAAACCCAAGAGCGGCTTCTCTCTTCGTCCAGGCCCTTCCTCGGCCATGTGTTTTCTGTCTCCTGCTGAGTAACAACCTTGAGTACATCCAGACGGAACTGATTGTGTTTTCCGTCAGTCCGTGGGACTCTCAAAGTATCCTGTTGGTGGGAACTGTTCAGGCCGCGCCAACCAAGTAACTTAGCCCAGGGATCCGGAGGGTTCCGTGTGAGCCAGGACTCCATTCTGGGACACGCAGTGCCTCTGAGCATGACACGCTGGGGGGGGGGCAGGGTGTGTGTGTGGGAACACCACTCCCTTCCTTTGCCACTGATATCTGGAAGCAGAATGAGCCCCTGCAGTGTATCCGTAAAAGGTAAAGGTAAAGGTTTCCTTGCTCGAAAGCCAGTCGAGTCCGACTCGAGACCTTTACCTTTTTATGAGCTTTGGAGAATCAAAGCTCTAATGAGCGAAGGTTCGAATCTGGGAAGCTCATTCCCCCAAAAAACTTGACGATCTCAAAGGTGCTTTCCCCTCCCCCTTTTTTTTGCTGACCAATCACAGGTGAATTATGGGAACCCCTCATGTTTTTTTTTTTTTAAGGCAAGGGAGGAACAGAGGTGGATTTGCCATCACCTGCCTCTGCGTAGCAACCCTGGGCTTCCTCTGTGGTCTCCCATCCAAGAGGCCGACCCTGCTGAGCTTCCAAGATCTGATGAGATCCAGCTAGCCTGGGCCATCCAGGTCAGGGCAGAAAAACAGAGGTGGTTTTGCCTTCTCCTGCCTCTGCGTAGCAACCCTGGACTTCCTCGGTGGTCTCCCACCCCAGTACTAACCAAGGCCGACCCTGCTGAGCTTCCAAGATCTGATGAGATCCAGCTAGCCTGGGCCATCCAGGTCAGGGCAGACAAACAGAGGTGGTTTTGCCTTCTCCTGCCTCTGTATAGCAACCCTGGGCTTCCTTGGTGGTCTCCCGTCCAAGTACAAACCAGGGCTGGCCTTGCTTAGTTTCCGAGATCCGATGAGATTGGGCTAGCCTGGGCCATCCAGGTCAGGGCAGAGGAACAGAGGTGGTTTTGCCCTTGCCTGCCTCTGCGTAGCAACCCTGGACTTCCTCGGTGGTCTCCCATCCAAATAGTAACCAGGGCTGACCCTGCTGAGCTTCCGAGATCTGATGAGATCCAGCTAGCCTGGGCCATCCAGGTCAGGGCAGAGGAACAGAGGTGGTTTTGCCCTTGCCTGCCTCTGCGTAGCAACCCTGGACTTCCTCTGCGGTCTCCCATCCAAGTACTAACCGGGGCCGACCCTGCTTAGCTTCCGAGATCTGATGAGACTGGGATAGCCTGGGCCATCCAGGTCAGGGCAGAGGAACAGAGGTGGTTTTGCCCTCTCCTACCTCTGCGTAGCAACCCTGGGCTTCCTCGGGGGTCTCCCATCCAAGTACTAACCGGGGCCGACCCTGCTTAGCTTCCGAGATCTGCTGAGATGGGGCTAGCCCCGGCCATCCAGGTTCAGGACTAAGATGCAACTGGTCTCAAACCAAGCTCTTTATCACACTGTCACAAGCAGTGATTCCAGAGGCTGTTTGTGGAAGGGAAACCGTCTGGGCCGCATTCAAACTGTGCAAACTGTGCCCTTTCAGTGTACTGAGTGGTAGAAATTCTTTGCCACTTGTTAAAAACCAGTAGATTTAGTACACATACAAGGGCTAATTTTTTTCTGACAGCACTTTCACCGAATTGTCACCATCTTGTGATTTACGTATAGAATTGAGTTTTAATCTTTTATCGCGTTGTGTTCTTGTCTTTTGAATTGTGATCCTTACACGTCGTGAGCCGCCCTGAGCCCGCTTGTGGGGTGGTGTGGAATAAAAATAAAACAAAATAAAAAATAAAATCTCCGGTCGCTGGAAGGGCACTGCTGGCCGGGGAGGAATGGGAAGTCCGCCTGCTGCCAAAACGGCCTGGCCAAGGGATCTTTCCGCGGTGCAAAGAAGCCGATCAAAGACCTCGGGGACGCGATGAAAGGCCTCGACAGCCGAGTTATGTCACAGCCTATAAACACGGGCTGCCGTGTGACGCGAGGTCAGGTGAAGCGCTTTGCTCCGTGCTGTTAATGTGTGACCCACCCAGTCCTCTATACCACGTAGCTCTGGGGGAACGAAGCCCTCGAAAACCTCTGCCAAGAGCCTGCAGCGTACCGATCCGCTTGCGCCGGCTGACGTGTTGGAGCTCTCTGTGGCTTGTGCAGTGCGTGTTTACAATACACACTGACGGTTCTGGAGCTCCGAGGTGCCTCTTTATAAACCTGCTGTGCGGATTCTTGCTTCAAAGTCTACTGGCCGCAGGGTGTGAGGTTCCCACCACAGTTCTGAAGCAGATGTCTTCTCTGGATTCTCCGTTTCCGTTGTATTGCTTCCCCGGCAAGGGTTTGGAAAGCGCATGGAGCAGCTAGAGATAGGTGTCTGTGAAGGCCAAAGCTGCGTAAATGGACTTGCAAGGAATCTGCCGGGCCGGGCACAGAAATGGGCCTTTTCTGGCTACCCCCTGAACATGGGCCTAGGCCTGCTAGCCTACAGGCAGGGCCAGGAAATCTCCTGGAATTACGCCTGATCTCCAGACTATGGATATTGGCCCCCCTGGAGAAACTGGCAGGGAGGAGGAGGAGGAGGAGGAAGAAGAAGGAGAAGGAGGAGAAGAAGAAGAAGAAGAGAAAGAGGAAGAGGAAGAAGAAGAAGAGGGGAGGAGGAGGAGACTGGATTTATACCCCGCCCTTCACTACCCGAAGGAGTCTCAGAGCAGCTCACAAACTCCGTTCCCTTCCCCACCACAGACACCCTGTGAGGTCGGCGGGGCTGAGAGAGCTCTTTCGAGGACTGCCCTTGAGAGAACAGCTCTGAGAGAACTTGTGACTGACCCCAGGTCACACCAGCAGCTGCATGTGGAGGCATGGGGAATCAAGCCCGGTTCTCCTGGATTAGAGTCCGCGTTCCTAACCACTGCACTAAACTGGCTCTCCAAATTGTACTCTGCATGCAGAAGATCTCGAGTTCAATTTTAGGCATTGCTGGCTACAAGTGATCTTGAGCTACAAAGCCGGGAAAGACCTAAGACTTTATAGAGTGACAGTCAAAGCAACACAATTAGCGCACCGACTCTAGGGTGGGAAATCCCTGGAGATTTTGGGGTGGATCCTGGGGAGGGACTTCAGCAGGGCATACGGCCATAGAGTCCACCCTCCGCAGCGGACACTTTCTCCAGGAGAACTGATCTCTGTAATCTGGAAATCGGTTGAAATCCAGGGAGACCTCCAGGCCACACCTGGAGGTTGGCAACTCTACATGGTGCTTTATATCCAACCCAGGGGTTAGCTCTGAACCAACCAGGCGGCGCATTCCTCAGAACCAAACTGTAGGGGAACACGCCCTGTCTGCATTGGAGCAAGTGGGTCACAGCTAATGTGAACATAAGAACATAAGAGAAGCTCATGTTGGATCAGGCCAAAGGCCCATCCAGTCCAACACTGTGTCACACAGTGGCCAAAACCCAGGGGTCACCAGGAGGTCCACCAGCAGGGCCAGGACACTAGAAGCCCTCCCTCTGTTGCCCCCCTCCAAGGACCAAGAACACAGAGCATCACATAAGAACATAAGAGAAGCTCATGTTGGATCAGGCCAAAGGCCCATCCAGTCCAACACTGTGTCACACAGTGGCCAAAACCCAGGGGTCACCAGGAGGTCCACCAGCAGGGCCAGGACACTAGAAGCCCTCCCTCTGTTGCCCCCCTCCAAGGACCAAGAACACAGAGCATCACATAAGAACATAAGAGAAGCTCATGTTGGATCAGGCCAAAGGCCCATCCAGTCCAACACTGTGTCACACAGTGGTCAAAAACACCAGGTGTCATCAGGAGGTCCAGCAGTGGGGCCAAGACATTAGAAGCCCTCCTACTGTTGCCCCCCCAAGCACCAAGAATACAGAGAATGACTTGCCCCAGACATAAGAAGATAAGTGAAGCCAATGTTGGATCAGGCCAATGGCCCATCCAGGCCAACACTCTGGGTCATTCGGTGGCCAGAAATACCAGGTGCCCTCAGGAGATCCAGCAGTAGGGCCAGGACACTAGAAGCTCCCTCCCACCTCTGCTCCGTATGTTTATCCAATTCTTTCTTGAAGCCGTCCATGCTTGTAGCTGCCACCACCTCCCGTGGCAGTGAATTCCACGTGTTAACCACTCTTCGGGTGGAATGTGACCGAATTCCACTCTCTGCACGTGGATCGCTCTCAGCCCCTTCTGCCCCATTTTATTCGGCCGCGGGATCTGCCGACCGGGACCCCTCCCTCCGCCAAAGGCCGAGGCTGAATTGAAAACACCAGGCAAGAGAGACGGCCGAAACAGCTGAATTCAATGCTGGGAATTTGCTCCAAAGAGGAAAGCAGGTCAAGCCAGGGGCCTGGGAAGACAGACGGCGCTTTAAAGGAATAATAATCTTGGTTCCGGTGGAAGGTGAAGAATGCACGCAACAGACCCGTGCGCGCGCGCACACACACAAACATATCCTTGCAAGATGTGTGGCCCAGCAGGAACTCAACGGCCTGCGGATCCTGGATTCTGACAAAGGGCGAGCCCACCCACGGGGAACAAGGGATACATCTAGGGCAAAGTCGTTTGGAAGGTCACCGGGCCCCACTGGTTCCAGGAGAAGAAAACGAAGACCTTCGAGGCCGGGAGTCAAGCTCCACAGGAAGGGCTCTGTGGGCTGTGCCCCCCCCATCCCAAACGGGAAGCAAAAAACCCCACACACAAGTTGCCAGGGGAATCACACACCTTCGGGAAGTATGAGCAAGAGGGAACTGGACAAGGCAGAGGGGTCAGGAGCCGCCGAGCTCAGAGGAAAGGCCGTATGCAGAAACCCGCACCAAGATAACCTACAATTGTGTTGCGTTACATTGCGATTATTACGTAAATTTGCACGCGGTGGTGGTGGGAAGCGCCATCTGGTCATAGCTGATTTAGGGAGATCTCGTCAGGTTTTGAAGGGAAGAGAGGAACAGAGGTGGTTGGCCATTGCCTGCCTCTGTGTAGCGACCCTGGATTTCTTTGGTGGTCTCCCATCCAAGGACTAACCAAGGCCGACCCTGCTTAGTTTCCGAGATCTTATCCAATTGGGCTAGCCTGGTCAGATGTCACATAAGAACAGAAGAGGTCAGATGTTACATAAGAAGATAAGAGAAGCCAATGTTGGACCAGGCCAATGGCCCATCCAGGCCAACACTCTGTGTCACACAGTGGCCAAAAATACCAGGGGCCATCGGGAGGTCCATCAGTGGGGCCAGGACACTAGGAGTCCCCTCCCACCGTTGCCCCCCCCCCAGCAGCAAGAATACAGAACATCACTTGCCCCAGACTGAGAGTCCCTATCTATACCTTGTGGCTAATAGCCACGGATGGATCTCTGCTCCATATGTTTATCCGGTTCCCTCTTGAAGACGTCCATGCTTGTAGCCGCCGCCACCTCCTGTGGCAGTGAATTCCATGTGTTCATCACTCTTTGGGTGAAGAAGGACTTCCTTTTGTCCGTTCCAACCCGACCGCTCAGCAATTTCATGGAGTGCCCACGAGTTCTTGTATTGTGAGAAGGGGAGAAAAGGACCTCTCTCTCGACCTGCTCTATCCCACGCATAATCTTGTCAACCTCGATCATGTCACCCCTCGGCCGTCGTTTCTCCAAGCAAAAGAGCCCCGAGTGCTTTAACCTCTCTTCATAGGGAAAGTGTTCCAACCCTTTTATCATCCTAGTTGCCCTTTTCTGTTCAGAGGTGGTTTGCCGCCGCCTTCCTCTGCGTAGCAACCCTGGTCTTCCTTGGGGGGTCTCCCATCGAAGTCGAGTCGCAACTATGCAGAATCCATCCCGACTCCCACCCTTCCCAGACACTCTGCCTTCCCCACTCCAAGAACATAAGAACATCAGAGACGCCAATGTTGGATCAGGCCAAAAGCCCATCCAGTCCAACACTCTGTCTCACACCGTGGCCAGAAATACCAGGTGCCATCAGGAGGTCCAGCAGTGGGGCCAGGACACAAGAAGCCCTCTCCCATTGTTGGCCCCCCCAAGCACCAAGAAGACAGAGCATCACTTGCCCCAGAGCCCCTATCTATACCTTGTGGCTAATAGCCACTGATGGACCTCTGCTCCATATGCTTATCTAATTCCCTTTTGAAGCCGTCCATACTTGTAGCTGCCACCACCTCCTGTGGCAGTGAGTTCCACGTGTTCATCACTCTTTGGGTGAAGGACTTTCTTTTATCCGTTCTAACCCGACCGCTCAAGCACCTCTTCACAGCCACTGAAGAGAAGATCCTCGCTTCTTTTTGTTAAAGGAAAACTGAGACCCTCAGACCAGGAGGAAACCCCCCCCACTCAGAATCTAACGTCATGTTTGCATGTCGCAGCTGTGGAGTGCCTGGGAGCCAGTGAGTTGGTTTGACCTGCCACCCTGGCAAAGCCCTCTGTCAAATTCATTCTCTGTGTGTGTGCTTTTGGGGTGGGGGAGCCCTAAAATACTTGAATGGATCGGGGAGGGAGGGGGGAGTTTTGGCTTTTGGAAGCAGGCAAGGAGATTCCCACTCCTAGTCTCAAGATGCAGAAACTGAAGCGGTGCAAGGATGGAAACGTAAAAGAATTTTAAGACGAGGCAGAGGAAGAAGAGTTGGATTTATACTGCACCCTTCCCTCGGAGTCTCAAGAGTGGCTTACGATCCCCTTCCCTTCCTCTCCCCGAAACAGACCCCCTGTGAGGCAGGTGGAGCTGGGAGAGCTCTTTCGAGAACTGCTTCTGAGAGAACAGCTCAGAGAGAGCTGTGACTGATCCAAGGTCACCCAGCTGGTTGCATGTGGAGGAGTGGGGAATCAAGCGCCGTTCTCCAGATTAGAGTCTGCCACTCTTAACCACTGCACCAAATCGGCTCTCTCTTAAGAACATAAGCCAATGTTGGACTGGATGGGCCATTGGCCTGATCCAACATGGCTTCTCTTATGTTCATAATTCCCTCACTGCCAACTCCCAACTGCCATGTTCTAACTGCCAACTCACCAACATTCTGTCAGCTCCCATTGGTCGCTTTTAGGGAGAGGTTGAACCTAATCTGTCCAGCTTGGTTTGGTGTACGGGTTAAGTTTGGAGCCAGTTAAGAGCCAGTTTGGGGTAGTGGTTAAGAGTGCAGACTCTAACCTGGGAGAACCAGGTTTGATTCCCCACTCCTCTACATCCAGCTGCGGGTGTGATCTTGGGTCAGTCACAAGTTCTTTCAGAGCTGTTCTCTCAAGGGCAGTTCTCGAGAGAGCTCTCTCAGCCCCACCTACCTCACAGGGTATCTGTTGTGGGGAAGGGGAGGGAAAAGGATTCTAAGCCGCTCTGAGACTCCTTCAGGTAGTGAAGGACGGGGTATACATCCAACCTCCTCCTCCTCCTCCTTCACAGACCCCTAGTGGCCTGCAAGATCCCTAAAGTGTTACCGAGCCTACTATTTTTGGTGCTAGCCAGGGCCTGAGCAAAAACGGCTTACCCAAACTGGTAAGCAGACAAAACAGAGTATGAAATATTTATATCCCACCTCTCCTTGGGGCTCAAGGCAGAATTTAAAAACACACTGAATAAAATAAATCCACACAAAAAATCCCTTCCTCCCTAAAAGATACCTGCCATCTATATCCCATTATATGTTATTTGATTCTTCTACCCATGCCTTGCTAAGAAAGCTACGGCCAGTTTAGTGTAGTGGTTAAGTGTGCGGACTCTAATCTGGGAGAACCGGGTTTGATTCCCCACTCCTCCACTTGCGCCTGGCTGGATGACCTTGGGTCAGTCACAAGTTCTGGTAAGAGCTGTTCTTGAAAAAGCCGTTTCTGTCAAGAGCTCTCTCAGCCCCACCTACCTCACAGGGTGTCTGTTGTGGGGAGGGGAAGGGAAAGGAGTTTGTAAGCTGCTCTGAGACACCTTTGGGTAGTGAAGGGCGGGGTATAAATCCAATCTCTTTCTTCTACGGTGGAGCTGGGAGGGGCAGAAGAGGCGAGGGGGGAACCGTCCGAAATCAGGTTTTGTGCCATACAGATAATTTCCCAATTCGCAACTGCACCATTGGTCAGGATGTTGATTTAATGGAGAGGGCTTAAGGAAGGATTGTCATGAACTGTTTGGTAAACCACATTTCATCTGACTTTGGAAGGAAGTCCTGCACGATTACCCCTTTCTGTCGGAAGGAAGCTACGCACACAGTCTCGTAACATTGGCTTTTATATTACATTACACTACCAAATGGGAGGCTAAAGAGGCAATGTTTGGCCCTAAACATATCCAGCCTGGCTTGTGAAATGGGGCGATTTCTCTCCCAAATGCAATTAGCATTGACTGTAGAACACTTACGGCCAAAGCAACACCGGGAAAATGTTATTATGGTCGAAGGATTAGAGTTATAAAAAGAAACAGTGAATTCCCCCTGCACAGCCATTTGGTCTGTCTGGATTTTGTCAGAAATACAAGAACAAAAAGCCAACCAAAATCTGAAAAATTCTACTCCAAATCCTATTTTCTCAATGATTTCCTTTAGGCTGTGTTAGCTCTGTTCTGGTCCTGCAACACAAAGAACCTCATCAGACCTGGAGAAGGAGAGGGCTCTGTACAGTTGCAAAGGTGCATGAGACGAGGTGGGGTGATAGTGAAGCCCATCAAGAAATTAGTTATGACCATGGGGACGGGCCGTGGCTTAGCGGTAGGTAGAGCATCTGCTTGGCATGCAAAAGGTCCCCAGGTTCAATCCCCAGCATCTCCAGTAAAGGATCCGGCAGTAGGAGATGTGAAAGAAATTACTTATGATCTAAAGGATTCTGGTGGGAGCTGGAGACCAGTGTTCCCTCTAAGCTGAGTTAGTGTGAGCTACCTCACAGTTTTTTAGCCTCCAGCTCACACATTTTCGTCTTTGCTCAGGAAGGATGGCTCCAGAGCAAACTAATATGTGCAGTAGTCAAATCGCTCACTCACAACTTTAATGCCCATAACTCACAAAGTAGAATTTTTGCTCACAAGACTCCACAGCTTAGACCACAAAGAAATGAAGGAACACGATAGCAAACACTGAAGAAGAGCCCTGTGACGTCCTTGGTTATAGGGAAAACGGTTTTACCTTTAAACGCTCTCTAAGTACATAAACTTGGTCATTTTCCGCTGCCACCAGGAATTAAAAATTCCAAATCTCTCTCTTTTTTGGTAGTATGACCCAGAGTCTGGGCACTTCAGAGAGCTATGTGGCCCGGAGGAAGGTCTGTACTGTTTGCTGGGATAAGCTTAAATAAAAATTGATTTATTTAATAAAGAACAAAATAGATTTCTGGTTATTTTGAACTGTTACTGAAAAAAGGAACTTGTAAATATAATTGGCAAAACTTAGACTTCACTCTGACAGGCGTATCTCTCTCTCACACACATATATATAGCCCCACAGGCTAAGCTCTTTGTCTAACCACACAGTTTAGACACTACTTGTTTCTTTGCCACATAGGCTCTCTCACAAAACTCTTATAGACACACAGATTCTCTTCAAAACTCTTCCATACTTGTCTCTCTCAAAACACAGAATCTCCGCAGACACACACACACACACACTCCTCTCAGAAACCCCTCCTCCCACACTCTCAGTCAGCAGCCAATCAAATCACACTTGTCACCCTCTATCCCTCTTCTCATATTACCGCAGTCAAATAAAACATTTAAAGACACACACAAACCAAAACATGGAATCATTACAAGCCCGTATGTCATATCATCCATGGGCTTTTTCCACTAGGAGGAACACGTGTGTGACAGAGAAGCATCTCAAGAGATTACAGCATTGGGTCAAGGGTCACACATTACTATGTGCACCATTTGGATACGCTTAGAATGCGGTTTTGATTTCTTTCCTAGTCTGGATTTTGTCATGGTCACCCCCCTCCTGATGCAGTTGGCAAAGCAAAGATGGCAACTTGCCTTAGTGAGACTTATGGCGGAACGAGGATTTGGACGTGGGTCTGCTAGGTCCAAACGCAGTGCTTCTTCTACTAAGAACATCAGAGGAGCCCTGCTGGATCAGACCAGTGGTCCGTCTAGTTCAGCATCCTGTCTCACACAGTGGCCAACCATTTCCTCTGGAGGTCCAACAACAGGGCAGAGAGGCCAAGGACTTCATAAGAACATTGGAAGTGCCCTGCTAGATCAGACCAGTGAGGGTCCATCTAATCCAGCGTTCTGTCTCACACAGTGGTCAACCAATTCCTCTGGGGGGCCAACAACAGGGCAGAGAGGCCGAGGCCTTCATAAGAACAGAAGAGCCCTGCTGGATCAGACTAGTGGTCCGTCTAGATAAGCATCCTGTCTCACACAGTGGCCAACCAGTTCCTCTGGAGGGCCAACAACAGGGCAGAGAGGCCAAGGACTTTATAAACATTGGAAGAACCCTGCTAGATCAGACCAGTGAGGGTCCATCTAGTCCAGCCTCCTGTCTCACACAGTGGCCAACCAATTCCTCTGGGGGACCAACAACAGGGCAGAGAGGCTGAGGCTTTCATAAGAACATCAGAAGAGCCCTGCTGGATCAGACCAGTGGTCCATCTAGTCCAGCATCCCATCTCACACAGGGGCCAACCAGTTCCTCTGGAGGGCCAACAACAGGGCAGAAAGGCGAAGGCCTTCATAAGAACAT
>NW_015160282.1:278601-295679 GCF_001447785.1 Gekko japonicus | reverse complement strand
GAAGAGCCCTGCTGGATCAGACCAGGGGTCCATCTTGTCTGGCCTATGGTCCCACACAGTGGCCAACCAGTTCCTCTGCAGGACCAACAACAAAGCATAGAAGCTGAGGCTTTCCCCCAGTGTTGCCCCCTGGCAGTGGGATTCAGAGGCTGACTGCCTCTGAATGTGGAGGCTCCCCTCAGTCACCATGGCTGGTAGCCACTGAGAGACCTCTGCTCCACGAGTCCATCTAATCCTCTTTTATAGATCTCTATGCATGTGGCCACCACTACATCCTCTGGCAGCGAATGCCACATTTTAATTACTCGTTACGTAAAGAAATATTGCCTTTTGTCCATCCTGAATCTGCTACCCAACAGCTTCGCTGGACGTACAGGATGGTGAATCCTCCTGGTGCAGCCGGCAAAGGGCAGAAGATGGCAACTTGTCTTGGTGAGACTTCTGGTGCAGAAAGGATAGGGACGAGGGTGCCGGGCCCAAAGCCAGTGCTCCACACACTTCTCCGCAAAGGGCTGTACCCACGTGAACAGCCGCGGGTATGACTGCCTGAATATACAGGTTGCCCCCAAAGGACAAACAACACACACAGAGCCATGAGGACCAGATGTTAAATAAAAGATTTGACCTTTATTTAAAATACAAAGCATTTATACATGGTATTTTGTGTCATGGACTTACCCAACACAATACTGGTTATCTCTCAGCACCGGGCAGTTCAGGGAAACCCGGCTGTTAGTGTTAAATTTGGAACTGGGAATCCCCTAATGCCAGGCAACTGAGCCTCCTTGCTAAGGGCTTTGTGGCACCGCTATAAAACAACCGAGATTTTAACTTAGATTAAAAACATATTAAGGCCATTATGCTCGAGGGCACTGCTGTTCCACCTACTTTGGCTTGTGAGACTAGTTTTATTTATTTTCTCTTAAAAAAAGAAAAACCTGTACAATTTTATAAAATTTGTGTTTTTCTTTTTACATTAGTTACACGCACACAAAAATCCTTATACTTCATAGACCTTTTACTTCATGTTCGTAATGAATTTTTTTTTTTTTGCATATCTTAGGTAGAGAGTGGCTATGCTGGTGAATACTACAGTTGGTTGTAATACAATATGGTGTAAAAAAATAAAGAGGAGGGCACAGGAGAAAGAAAAGAAAGACGCACAGTATATAAATGATCACCGAAAGGAAATGAGAGAAGTTAACAAATAGGCTTAAAATCTAACGAAGGTGTGTGTGTATGTGTGTTTTCCTTTTCAAGGCCACGCATGATTGATTTTGTCAGTTTCAGGCCTTTTGCTATGGGCCCTGCTGATACCATGTGAAAAGGTCAGGGGTCAGAGGATGCATTCCACAAAGCTGGAAAAGCCCACCCACAAACCCCCCCGCTGGAGCTAACGGGGGAAGAGGTGCCACAACCACACTTCCTGGGTCGCGTGCCAGGAATTCTACTCTGAAGTAGGAAGGATGTTGGGAACACATGAATGTCAATTTTACAATATATATATATACACATATATATTTTTCTCTATATATTTTTTAAAAAACACAACCCAGAAAACATGCATTAAACATGATAAATAGACTTCATATAGATTAGGCCCTGGGTATCTTAGTAGTTAAATGGCTTAGAGTTTTGTTTTTTTTAACTGATTTGGGTTAGCTTACATCTGTCAGAAATTATCCTGATAAAGGCCCCCCGCCTTCTTACTGAATGGCCAGGGGAGAATCAGAGGCACTGAATGTTTGCATAAGGCGCTCCACGTTACTGTTTTGGTTGTTGTTGTTCTAGCAGATTAACGGAAGTGCGGGTTAGTGCACGTACATCAAAACTGGTCTGCTAAGGCAAAGTTCCCCGTGATATTAAAAAAAGAAAAAGAAAAGAAAAGATACACTTCAAGCTTAACTTGATTAAGCAGCATATTTCAAATAACAGCTTTTTTTTTGAAGTTAGATATTTAATATGGCCATTGAGTTTTGTGTCAGTATAACGGGGAGGGCTCTCTCTCTTTCGAACTCACACCCAGCCGCTGGTCAGTTTATAGAACATCTCTTCGTCTAGGCTCTCGTTCTGGTCTTTTGCGCGCGTCGACAAGAAGATGTAGCCGCCGATGAACTCGTGTACCACTTTGCAATCGACTTCGGTGCAGATGAAGGACACTCGGACGTCGTCTGCAAATTCCACGGTGACCTGCAGGCACAGAGCGAGGGTGTCACCCGGGGGGAACCCCCCCCCCCCCCCCCCTTGTCCTCCAGCCACACCATGCCCACTTATTGACTTTGATCCCACTTATGCCTGAAGGAGGTCTGGGCAGGGTGCTGCAAAGGAGGCATCCCACTCTACCCTCACGCTAACCTGGTGAGGCTGGTCTAAGGTTGCCGGGTAACCTCATGGCTAGCAGGGATTTGACCTCCAGCCTTGCCATTCCAAGGCCTTCAACAGGGGCTCGTCAGTTTCTGGGTGCCTTCTACTGGACCAGACCATCAATCCACCAGGGTCAGTACTGCCTACTCAGACCGGCAGCGGCCCTCCAGGGTCTCAGGCTGAGGTCTTTCCCGTCTCCCAGGGCCAGGATCTTTAAACTGGAGATGCGGGGGATGGGACCGGGGACCTTCGGCATGCAAAGCGGGTGCTCTAGCACTGAGCTACGGCCCCGTTCCTCTCCCTACAGTCCCCTGTAATGCACAGATCAAACAGCTGCCACTCATGCCAGCCTCTGAGCTGTAACACTGGCACATTATTTAAAGAAACTGTGCATTAATGAGTGGGAAGGGCTTTGAATACAAGAAGAAGAAGAAGAAGAAGAAGAAGAGGAAGAGGAAGAGGAGAAGGAAGAGGAGGAGGAGGAGGAAGAGGAGGAGGAAGAGGAGGAGGAAGAAGAGGAAGAGGAAGAGGAGGAAGAGGAAGAGGAAGAGGAAGAAGATTGGATTTATACCCCGCCCTTCACTTGGAGTCTCAGAGCGGCTTACAAACTCATTTCCCTTCCCCTCCCCGCAACAGACGTCCTGTGAGGCGGGTGGGGCTGAGAGAGCTCTGACACAAACTGCTCTTTCAGGAACAGCTGTGCCAGAGCTTGTGACTGACCCAAGGTCACATCAGCAGGTGCGAGTGGAGGAGTGGGGAATCAAACCCGGTTCTCCCAGGTTAGAGTCCGCGCACTTAACCACCACACCACAGTGGCAAACTGAGCGTGGAGCAATCGCACACTCCCATCTTAGGAAACAAGGTGGGTGGAGACTGCAGACAGGGTCTTTTCTGTTGTGACACCTCGGCTGTGGAACTCCTTCCTTCACCATGATTCATCTGGCACCAAGCTTGTTGAGGCTTTATGTGCCAAGAAAAAAAATGTGTTGTTGAGTTTGTTTGTTTTTTTAAATTTTCAGAGCTTAAGTTGCTTTGGATTTCTGATGGTTTTTCTCGCTCCCACCTTTGTGCTCTAATTCTTATCCTGTCATGGTGGGCTTTCAAACAGAGTAATCCTGATTTTATTGCTCTTATTGTTGGCCGACCACGGGTCTGTAATTTAAAGCTTCTTCTACTATGTGCATTTAACTGTTTTTTATGATGCTGAAACCAACCCAGTGCTCTCGCCCTTTGAGGTGTGATTCGAGCCCAGCGGCACCTGAGAGAGCAATGAGATTCTTCAAGGCCTGAGGCTTCCAGAGCCAAAGCTCCTTTCGTCGGAGAGTTTTAGCCAGGGCTTTTTTGTACAAAAAGCACAGCAGGAACTCATTAGGATAATAGGCCATACCCAACAGCAGGAACTCATTAGCATATTAGGCCACACCCTGACAGCACAGCTCATTCGCATATTAGGCCACACCCCCATGTTACCAGAAGTGTGGTCATCCAGCCACACCCACCTATTGCTTCTTATTCTCTTTACCTTGTTTGTTGTCAAAACCCAGGGCTTTTTGCATGTTAGGCCACACCCCCCTAATTGTAGCCAATCCTAATGAGTTCCTGCTGTTGGGTGTGGCCTGTTATGCTAATGAGTTCCTGCTGGGCGTGGACAACTTGGGAGCCAGCCGGAACTTTGTTCCTGTGCGTTCCTGCCCAAAAATAGCCCTGGTTTTAGCTCTTGAAAGTTTGTAACCCGAAAATCTTTCTCGGTCTCGAAGGTTCTACTGGATTTGAGCCTGGTCTTCTGCTGCAGACCAATACGGCTGCCCACTGGAACTGCCTTTTAAGTGTGTTCGGCTACAATGGGGGGGGGCACTCTCTCCTCACTCTTTTTTTTACGTAGCCGAGGACAACCAATGCCTGACGTCACCCGAGAAGATGCTTGCAGACTGAAAGGCATTTGAGCTCCTCAGCTCGTTTGCGTTCACATTACAATAAAACAGCCAATGATGTGCTGACTAGAAACGGAGAGGAAATGGAGAGATGGACCTCCAGGGTCATCTAGTCCAACCCCTTGCACAATACAGGAAATTAACAAATACCTCCCCCAACACACCCCCAGTGGCCCCTGTCCCACACCCAGAAGATGACCCCCCCAAAAAAAAATCCTCCAGGATCACCAGCCGAACTGGCCTGGAGAAAATTGCTTCCTGACCCCAAAGTGGCGATCGGCATTTCCCTGGGCGTGTCAGAAAAGGCCACGAGACTAAGCACCGAGGCAACCCTTCCTGCCCTCCCTTCTCATGGTCTGCCTGAGTTCACAGAATCAGCACTGCTGTCAGATGGCCCATCTCTAGCCTCTGCTTGAAAACCTCCCAAGGAGGAGAGCCCACCACCACCTCCCGAGGAAGCCTGTTCCACTGAGGAACCGCCCTCATCTGTCAGGAAGTTCTGCCAGATGTTTAGCCAAAAGCTCTTTTGATTTAATTTCAGCCCGTTGGTTCTGGTCCGACCTTCTGGGGCAGAGACCCTTGGAGTAAAGCACAGGTATTCAAAGCTACTGGCAACCCCAGGCAAGCAGTTTGCAAGAGCTTTTCACCTGCCAGATCTACCAGCAAATATACCGGAAGGCTCGTGGGGAAATGGCTTTAAAACCCCTAGCGCTTTAACAAAAGACGAGAACGCAGCCAACAGGGGTTCTGGTCTTTGGCACGCCAGGGAAGAGTCCCGTGGCCAATGGCAGGGCTTACCATTTTAATTTCCCAGTTCACGTTCCACTGCTTCATGTTGCTGATCCGCCACGTCTTGATGGCGTCGCTGGTGCTGGCGTCCATCCGTATCAGCCGGTTGTACGCGATGCCAATGAGCTCCTCTTTCTTACCTCCTTGGAACCTGCGCATTTTATAAAGAGATAACCTGCGTCAGTGTGGCTGAGCTTTCCGAGAGCTGAGGCACACTTTGGATTAAAAGGGGAGGCACGCTTCACTCTTAGACCACCCCTCCAAAAAAACTTGCGGAAGAGCTATCTGTTTTTAAGAGAAGCCTGCCCCCATTTCCTTCTGCATGGGTGTGTTAGGCGCCGTCAAGATGCCTCCAACTCAGAATCATAAGAGTTGGAAGGGACCTCCAGGGTCGTCTAGTATACATATTGCATAGGTATTCATGCTAGAGACACACATAAGCAGCATCACCACTATACCGAAATACAAACATAAGCTCATATCGTTACACCCTTTTAAAGTTAAAAGAAGAAGAAGAAGAAGAAGAAGAGATTGGATTTATACCCCACCCTTCACTTGGAGTCTCAGAGCGGCTTACAAACTCCTTTCCCTTCCCCTCCCCACAACAGACACCCTGTGAGGTAGGTGGGGCTGAGAGAACTCTGACACAAACTGCTCTTTCAGGAACAGCTGTGCCAGAGCCTGTGACTGACCCAAGGTCACATCAGCAGGTGCAAGTGGAGGAGTGGGGAATCAAACCCCGTTCTCCCAGATTAGAGTCCGCACACTTAACCACTACACCACTACACTACACTACGAGTGATTTGGCTGCTGCATAAATTAGTTTACTCTGGAGCCATCCCTTCCTGAGCTAAGACAAATATGTGTGAGCTGGAGGCTAAAAAACTGCGTGTTAGCTCACACTAACTCAGCTTAGAGGGAACACTGCTCTCCACCCCCAGTGACCCCTGTTCCATGCCCAGAAGATGGCAAAAAACCTCCAGGATCTCCAGCCAAACTGGCCTGGAGACTTATGGTGACCTTATGAATTAATGTTCTCCAAAATGTCCTATCGTGAGCAGCCATTCTCAGGACTTGCAAACTGAGGGGCTGTGGCTTCCTTCAATGGAGCCAGTCTGTCTCACACTGGGCCTTCCTTTGCATGGAGCTACAATTTTGGGGATACGTCTCCTGACTGGAACTGGAGGGAGGCAAGCCTCCAGCAGTGACTCATAAAGAACCACAACAGGCGGCTTCCTGCAAGAGGAAATAATTCACCTGGATCTCTGTATCAGAAGTAGAGATTTTGAAGTTTGCATTCCCCCTGTCTCCTCCAGCATGTCAGATGCAGAGCCAGTTTGGTGCAGTGGTTAGGAGGGCGGACTCTAATCTGGGAGAACCGAGTTTGATTCCCGACTCCTCCACTTGCACCTGCTGGATGACCATGGGCAAGCCATAGTTCTGGCACAGCTGTCCTTGAAAAAAGAGCAGTTTCTGTCCGAGCGCTCTCAGCCCCACCGACCTCACAGCCGCAGCGTTCCCTCTAAGTTGAGTTAGTGTGAGCTAGCTCACAGTTTTTAAGCCTCCGGCTCACACATTTTTGTCTTAGCTCAGGAAGGGATGGCTCCGGAGCAAACTAATTTATGCAGTAGCCAAATCGCTCGCTCACAACTTTAATGCCAGTAGCTCACAAGGCAGAATTTTTGCTCACAGGTTGCCACAGCTTAGAGGGAGCATTGCTCACAGGGTGTCTGTGGTGGGGAGGGGAAGGGAAAGGAGTTTGTAAGCCACTCGGAGACTTCTTTGGGTAGTGAAGGGCGGGGTGTAAATCCAATCTCTTCTTCTTCTTCTTCTACCTCACAGGGTGTCTGTTGTGGGGAGGGGGAGGGAAAGGAGTTTGTAAGCCGCTCCGAGACTCCTTTGGGTAGTGAAGGGCCGGGTATAGATCCCATCTCCTCCTTCTCCTCTTCTTCTTCTTCGAGGCACTCGGTATGCCCAGGGAAACACTGCACTCAGTTCCTGACTGGGATGTCAAGCACCCTGGGCATTGTAGTTCCAGTATTGTGAGGAAAGGCGGCACATAAAATAAACGTGACACAAACACAAAGAACTGTGTAGCCTCAAGCTCAGGGTAAGATTCTGCAAAAGGCCCTTCCCGCGAGGCAACAAGAGGGTGCACAGCCATGGTGGCTGGCCACTTTTCCCTCTTTTCTCTTACTAAATTTTTCCCATAAAAATGGCACCTTTTCAACCATATTTGTGCATCCATAAACCAACGTTATGGGGAAAAAAATGGTGGCTGGCCACAGCGTCGCGCTGTTCTGCTGATGTGCCCGACTGTGTCCGTTAGGCCAAACTGGCCGTTCCCAACTCTCAGCGCACCAAAGAGGGGGCAGCGGAGCCAGAGGGCTCTCCTTCCTGTCCACGCAGAGTCCACTGACCTTGCGATGAAGTGTGTGATGCCGAACTCCGGCAGGGACTGCCAGGCTTGTATGAACCTCATCTTGGCTTCGATGAGACTCATCTGAGCGACGTTCTGGTGGGCCTCCAAGATCCTGGCTGTGATCTGCAAGGGGGAGAGACACAGACGTGAGGCCACTGCTCTGCCTTGGAATGGAATCAAAACATTGGAGCCAAAAATCCTAAATATGAATACACGTTGATGGGGTCTGAACTGGCAGAGACTGATCAAGAGAGAGTAGATAATTCACTGAAAATGTCGAAACAGTGAGTGACTGCAATAAAAAAGGCCAATGCTGTGCTGGGGATTATTAGGAAGGGTATTGAAAACAGATCAGCCAATATCATAATGCCCCTATATAAATCAATGGTGCGACCTCATTTGGAGTACTGTGTGCAATTCTGGTCACCACACCTTAAAAAGGATATTATAGCTTTGGAAAAAGTGCAGAAAAGGGCAACTCGAATGATAAAAGGGTTGGAACACTTTCCCCATGAGGAAAGGTTAAAGCGCTTGGGGCTCTTTAGCTTGGAGAAACGACGACTGAGGGGTGACATGATTGAGGTTCACAAGATTATGCATGGGAAAGAGCAGGTAGAGAAAGAGGTACTTTTCTCCCTTTCTCACAATACAAGAACTCATGGGCACTCCATGAAATTGCTGAGCGGTCGGGGTAGAACGGAGAAAAGGAAGTACTTCTTCACACAAAGAGTGATTAACACATGGAATTCACTGCCACAGGAGGTGGCGGCGGCTACAAGCATGGACGGCTTCAAGAGGGAATTAGATAAGGAGCAGAGGTCCATCAGTGGCTATTAGCCACAAGGTATAGATAGGGACTCTGGGGCGAGTGATGCTCTGTCTTCTTGGTGCTTGGGGGGGGGGGTCACCAGTGGGAGGGCTTCTGGTGTCCTGGCCCCGCTGCTGGACCTCCTGGCCACTGTGTGACCCAGAGTGTTGGACTGGATGGGCCTTTGGCCTGATCCAACATTGGCACCTCTTATGTTCTTATGAATCACGCTCCTACTCGCAAGGGGGGAAAGAAAAGGAAGACGGAGGGCATAGTCGTGGAGCGTGTGGACACGGAAAGGAGGGGGAGACGGTTCTTTAAAATGTCTGCCCCCTCCCCCTTCACGTTTCTTTTAGAATTTCCGTTTGCCCCGCGGTGCTGATTTCTGACTGCTTCTCCGTCACAGGCATCAACTGCCTCGGGAAAAGCGTGAGAGGCTGGTCTGGTCGGTTAAACACGCAGTGCATGGATTTATTGGGAGTCTGGGTGTGTTGAGGGTCTGGAGACAATTCCGTGAGCGGCTTCTGGGAATGAGCAGCTTCCCTCCCCCCTCCCCCCCACCCCTCTCCAAAAAAAAAAGAGAGAGGAGAAGCTGCTGGGAACTGTTTCGGGTGCCGAGTGGCTGCCAGTGGCTGACTATTTGCAGAAAGCTCAGAGAATAAGGAGTGTCAAGAGAAATTAGCTGCTGCATGGAAATTAGCTGGCACAAACACACACTAAAACAAGCCCCCCAAAAGTCTATTCTGCTAATGACGTGAACGTCTTGCTGGAATTCAGCTTCCTCAACGCCTCCCAATCTAACTTTTAGAAAACAGTTTCCCCCAGCTCTCAGTTCTGGTAAAATAAATAAACAACAGAACTTCGTAGGAAGCCTCCGGATTCAAAGGGATCCCTGGACAAAGTTCCCGGTGAGCTGGGGGCCCTCCCAGGGGCCCTTCTTCCTTTCCCACCCCTGAGTTTTCTTGCCCTCGGGGTCGCGATTCTCAAGTGTCTTGCAAAAAACAGCACGTGACACGGCAAAGCACCCAGCAGCAGAAGTTGCCCAGCAGCAGAAGTTGGCTGCCTTCAGAATAGCCAGAGGGAAGAGACCGTCCTTGGATCCAGAGTATCTCATTGCTCATTCAACATGGCATTGCTGCAGCTGCGCAGCTTTCCACTCACCTGTGGCGAGTAGCGAGGGCCTCCCAAGTGAGCAGTGGGTTGGTGAAGCACCTCTTCCTCCCGCAGTTTGCCTGCTCGTGCCTGGCACTGCCCAGCTGCTTAGAGCTGGGACTGGCATCCTTTTGCAACACGGTAAACTCGCTCCTTTCTTGGCCTCCGACCCTTAGAAGTCTATAGCCCTTGAAGAGCCAAAAGGGCACACAGGTACTGCTATGCGGCCACACGACAGGGGCTGCCCCTCCTTGCCTTCTGACCTGAGGCCTTTTTAATTTTCTTTGCTAACTTCACCATCTACCCCCTTCCTTAATTTTTTCCCTATAAATCATAAGCCAACAAGCAGGCCTGCTTGTTATACTGGTCACAACTGGCAGTGCCTTATGTGCTTAGGCAATTAATATGAATTATTGTGACTACCAAGGCAGCGTGGGGGCCACTAGAGTAGTTTCATAGGCAATGCGCTACAGATACTCACTTCAACTTGATGGTGGCTTTATTTTTATTTACTTAAGAACCATTAGGAACAGCAAAGTTGGGTATACCCAAAGGTTGGGCGAGAGAATTTTTTTTTGGAGAAATAAATTAAACAAAATATATGTATTTATTGCAAAGTGCACATCTAGGTTATAAGGTTTGTCTTATTTAATAGCAATCAGTTGGGTCCTTAATTATTTGAACTTAATTTCTCATTTGAGTAATTTTGTTATATACATTTTTTACAGAAAGAGCTATTGAACCTGCATTCCTTGGACATGTGTGCTAAAAAGTTTAACAAGACCCCCATACAACCTAAGTCTTTTGCCACACAAGATATTTGGAATGTAATTAACTTAAATAAAATTAAAACGTTTTTGTAGTTAAATTGTTTATTTTTTATATATATAAATTATTGAATACTTATACGTTTTTATTCATTTCAAGACCTTCTAATCAAACTGCCTTGGCACTAATACACATTTATATGTTATAATATGCATGTATTTGACCACTGAGGGGGGCCTTGGAGGCCAAAATATGCTTGGTCCCGTCTTAATGTGGTTCAAGGTTATCAACCTAGATATATTGAATTATTAGACCTGTTTTATTGGTTCAAGGCTTTTAACCTAAAAATATTGAAATGTATCAGGTTATACAGAAGTCTGAAAAAGGGCCAATAAGAGCATAAGAGATGCCAATGTTGGATCAGGCCAAAGGCCCATCCAGTCCAACACTCTGTGTCACACAGTGGCCAGAAATACCAGGGGCCATCAGGAGGTCCACCAGTGGGGCCAGGACACTAGGAGCCCTCAGTGGTGACCCCCCCCAAGCACCAAGAAGACAGAGCATCCCTTGCCCCAGAGTCCCTATCTATACCTTGTAGCTAATTGCCACTGATGGACCTCTGCTCCATATGCTTATCTAATTCCCTTTTGAAGCCGTCCATGCTTGTAGCCGCCACCACTTCCTGTGGCCAATATTAAAAACCTAGTGTAAACTTATATTACACAAAAATACATGTATATATTAGAAAGACAGTTAAAAACATATAAGGGCCCAATGAAAGCCTCATTACAAAACACAACACATGCTACAACATTCCATATTTACAGTGAAATAACCAATAAGTTACTACTGGACCAAAATAGGCAAGTTAAGCAGCAAGATTAATAGACTCAAGACAAAGATGTTTGTGAGGCCTCTCAAGATGAGAGTCATGTAGCTGGTGCCAAATGCACAGCTGTTGAATTAGAACATCTCCCAGTTCTGGTCCAGAAAATACCTATGTGACTATTTTAGTCAGAACTTAGGGCAAGTCAACCCTAGATCACTGCATCATTCTCAGTCATCTAGTAAATAAATATAGGAAAGGGGAAAGGACCTAAATTATACTCAGCTTTCTTAGATCTCAAGGGAGCTTTTGATTCAGTGCCCAGAGATATCTTGTGGAGGAAACCGAATAATATGGGGATTGATAAACGTCTGCTCTTTTTGGTAAAAAAAACTCTACTCAGAAACTACTTGCCAGGTGAGATACTCAAAAAGAAGGCGACCTAACGCCACAAATTGCTATTTCAGTGTGTGTCAAGCAAGGTTGTATCCTGGCCCTGATACTGTTCAATCTCTTTTTGAATGATCTGGCACCCTTTATGAGTGGTGTTAACGGTCACTTCCCCAAGCTAGAAGTAAAACACTGCCCGTTATTGTTTTATGCCAATGACGCTGTCCTGTCACTTTCAAAGGTTGGGATGAAAAGGATGCTAATGCACTTTTCACTATATTGTGATAAGAACCTGCTGTCCCTCAGTTTTGATAAGCTAAAAATTATTGTGTTCGGTCGGAGTTGGAAACCCTCTAAATGGACTGAACGAGGAAATCCTATCGAACAGGTGAAGAGTTTCAGATACCTTGGTATACACTTCTATTACAATGCTAACTCTGCTCGCAAGGTGTTTAATCACAAAATATGTGCAAAACTACTCTACGGTGCCCCAATTTGGATCTCTGCTTTTTAATAAAACGGTTGAAAGTGTTCAATTCAAATTTCTTAGAAAAATTCTAGGGCTCTCAACTTGCATACCTTATGTGGCAATATGCCTTGAGACAAACTAGAGACACTTAGTCACTAAAGCATGGCTCTCAACTTTTAAATTCTGGCTGCGCCTCCTCTATAGAAGTGAGCCTAATAGTCTCGCTTATATGCTATGCGAATCTCACCTATCAGATTGGTTGACATGTGTTGAAGGGAAAATTACACTGATGGGGCTCAGCATGGATGATTTGACCCTTCTTTTGGAGAAGTACGCTTTTGGCATGATTAAACAGAGATTGATCGATATAGAAATGCAAGAACTTAGAAGCCTTGCTACTGGGCATTGCTCTCCCATTCCTTGGGGGATTTCTCTTAATGGGCCGCTGCCAGAGTATTTTTCCTGTCTGATTGATCCCTATATTAGAAGGGTATTCACGCTGGTCCGTTTTAACGTACTCCCCTCAGCTGTGTTATATGGGAGATTAAAAAAAATACCATTCCCGGATAGTTTATCTCCCTGTGGGCTAAAGGAGATTGAAGGAACGGACCATGTACTTCTGACTTGTAGATTTTACCAGGATTTGTGCGCTTATCACCTCGGCCCTATACTGCAAACCCTGGAGGGCAAACCTGAGGAAAGTAAGATAATGAACCTTCTAGCCTCAAACGGGGCTGATACCATCGAAGAGGTGGCAAACTTCCTTTACAGAGCGTATAGGAGGAGAAGTTCTTTTTCGGCAGAAGGGGTAGTGAATTAACTGTTTTGCGGGCCTACCGCCTCTGTACCTAAGGCGGCTGCTGTTGTTATGCCAATAAAGGTTTGTTGTTGTGTGTGTAGTCAGAACTTGAGTGTCCTCAACAAATAGCAAACAGGACTTTTGAGTTCAAATATTTGCCACTTCAAGGGCAGATTGGGCCAACGTTTTTAAAGCACAGTTTTAGTGCACTTTGTATTAAGGTAAAGGTAAAGGTTCCCTTGCTCGAAAGCCAGTCGAGTCCGACTCTAGGGTTGCGGTGCTCATCTCCGTTCCCAAGCCGAAGAGCCAGCGCTGTCCGAAGACGTTTCCGTGGTCATGTGGCCAGCATGACTAAACACCAAAGCGCACGGAACGCTGTTACCTTCCCACCTAAGTGGTACCTATTTATCTACTTGCAATTTCTTGCTTTCAAACTGCTAGGTTGGCAGGAGCTGGAACTAGAGACAGGAGCTCACCCTGTCTTGCGGCACCCGGATCTTGAACTGCTGAACTACTGACCTTCCACAGCCTGCAGTTCAGCGTCTTAACCACTTGAGCCACCGCAGCTCCGCACTTTGTATTAAATACATATATTTAAATTTATTTCTAAAAAAAAATTCTCTCACATTTGGGCACACAACTTTGTCGCCCCTCCCTCCTGGTCATTTGGACTGGAAGCCCGGGGTTGGATCCAGCAATCTGCTTGCTCATCTGACCTCCCAGCATTCCCACACCTGATGGTGGGAAAGTTGATTCCCAGGATTGTGGGACCCCCATGGAGTAACAGCCAGGGCTATTTTTGTAGAAAAAGCCCAGCAGGAACCTATTATTAGCATAATAGGCCACACCCAACAGCAGAAACTCATTAGGATATTAGGCCACACCCCTGACAGCACAGCTCATTAGCACAGTAGGCCGCACCCCTATGTTACCAGAAGTGTGGTCATCCAGCCACACCCACCTTTTGCTTCTTATTCTGTTTACCTTGTTTGTTGTCAAAACCCAGGGCTTTTTTGGGAGCAGGAACTCCTTTGCATGTTAGGCCACACACCCCTAATGTAGCCAATCCTAATGAGTTCCTGCTGCTGGGTGTGGCCTATTATGCTAATGAGTTCCTGATGGGCGTGGCCAACTTGGGAGCCAGCCGGAACGCCGTTCCTGTGCGTTCCTGCCCCAAAATAGCCCTGAGTAACAGCCATATGCCGTCAGTGGGCTGCCATAAGGAGAGGGAAGTCTGTGAAACCACTTCCTCCTGCCTTTCCTGTGAGTGGAACTCTGCTGATGGAAGAGGCGGAAAAGGAGATTTCGCTCTTTTCTTCCTCCTCATAGCGACCCACTGACCCACAGGGCTCCATGCAGGGTCCGTTACCCCAGTAAACAACCTCCCTGGGGTCAGAAATGGCCACTGGCAACAGGGAAAAAATGGGGGAGATCCATTTTTGGGCGCCTTCTGTTGACCTACTGCAGGATCCAGCCCTAGATAAGAACGTAAAAACACAAGAGAGAAGCCAACGTAGTACCAGGCCAATGGCCCATCTAGTCCAACACTCTGTGTCACACAGTGACCAAAAAATACCAGGAGGTCCAGCAGTGGGGCCAGGACACTAGAAGCCCCCTCCCACTGTTGCCCCCCCCAAGCACCAAGAAGACAGAGCATCCCTTGCCCCAGACCGAGAGCTCCTACTGGGGGGTGTCTGGGGGTGACCTGAAGCTGCATTCAGAACGTGGCTGTTTCCATGGCAAAGAGCTACAGCTGTGGTTTATCCAGGCTCTGTTTCTGCCATCCAGTGTTAAGGCCAGAAAGCAAAGGTGCACGTGAAAACAGCTTTGAAGAAGAGAACTTCTCAGAGAGAGAGAGAGAGATGAAGGAAGGTCACGGCTTTGCCTCCTTTTATGCTGGGAAAGGCAGGAAAACAGCATGGAAGACGTGGGGAAAGGAGAGCCCTCTAGCGTTCCTGAGCTTCAAAATCTTCCCATGGTAGCTCTGCACATGCGCAGTAACCCATGCGGCACTGCACAGGTGCCACAACGATGACCAAACTACATTAGCGCTGTGCCACGAAAACAGCACACGGTGGCCGGTGGCAGCCGCCCATTTCCGTTTCCATGAGAAGGAACGCAGCATAAAATCAGAGGTGCACCTGGATTCGTTTCTTAACCGGCATTCCCAACAGCCCCCCCTTCCCCCTGCTTCTAAGCACACAGTTACAAACAAGAGGAGTCTTAAAAGTGCTTATTGACGGTCGCCGACACTTACCAAGTCTCTTATATAGCCTGGCTGCAAAGGCGAAGGAAAGAAAAGGAAGCATGAAGGGAAAGAAAAGAGAAAAACAAAAAGGCAAATCAGAAATATGGCAACAAAGCAAAGGAAATGTGCAAATTATCAGCAATGGTAAAAGGTATGAGCCAACTTAAAAAAAAACAACCCACAGCAAACTCAAATTTTCCTATAATGCTCCTGGGGAGGAAAAAAAGCAGCGAGAGATGAACGTGAACATGAGAAAGAGAGCCAAGGAGAACAGCAAAGCTGTTAATTGTAGGATGCAAGTGGAGAATTGCCCTGACCTGGACGGCCCAGGCTAGCCCGATCTCATCGGATCTTGGAAACTAAGCAGGGTCGGCCCCAGATAGTATTTGGATGGGAGACCACCAAGGAAGTCCAGGGTCTCTAGGCAGCGGCAGGCAGCGGCAGACAACCTCTGAAGAGGAGGAGGAGGAGGAGATTGGATTTCTACCCCTTCACTACCCAAAGGTGTCTCAGAGCGGCTTACAACCTCCTTCCCCTTCCCCTCCCCACAACAGACACCCTGTGAGGTAGAAGAAGAAGAAGAAGAGATTGGATTTATACCCCCCTGCCCTTCACTCCCCAAAGGAGTCTCAGAGCGGCTTACAAACTCCTTTCCCTTCCCCTCCCCACAACAGACACCCTGTGAGGTAGGCGGGGCTGAGAGAGCTCTTGACAGAAACTGCTCTTTTTTTCAAGGACAGCTCTTATCAGAGCTACGGCTTGCCCAAGGTCATCCAGCCAGGTGCAAGTGGAGGAGTGGGGAATCAAATCTCGTTCTCCCAGATTAGAGTCCGCGCACTTAACCACTACATGAAACTGGCTCTGTTTGAAACCTGTTTGGTGGGTACATGAGACTGGGCCTTTTCAGTGGCAGCACCACGACTATGGAACAGCCTCCCCTGGGAGGTACACCTGGCCCCCTCACTTTCTATCTTTAAGAAGAAGAAGAGATTGTATTTATACCCCACCCTTCACTACCCGAAGGAGTCTCAGAGCGGCTCACAAACTCCTTTCCCTCCCCCTCCTCACAACAGACACCCTGTGAGGTAGAAGAAGAAGAAGAAGAGATTGGATTTATACCCCGCCCTTCACTACCCAAAGGAGTCTCAGAGCGGCTTACAAACTCCTTATCCTCCCCCTCCCCACAACAGACACCCTGTGAGGTAAAAGAAGAAGAAGAAGAGATTGGATTTATACCCCGCCCTTCACTACCCAAAGGTGTCTCAGAGCGGCTGACAAACTCCTTTCCCTTCCCCTCCCCACAACAGACACCCTGTGAGGCAGGTGGGGCTGAGAGAGCTCTTGACAGAAACGGCTCTTTTTCAAGGACAGCTCTTATCAGAACTACGGCTTGCCCAAGGCCATCCAGCTAGGTGCATGTGAAGGAGTGGGGAATCAAACCCGGTTCTCCGTGCACATAACCACGACACCAAACTGGCTCTGAAGGTCTCTTGCCTTGAAAACTTTACGAGGTTGCCATAAATCAGCCGTGTGACTTGACGGCATTTCCCACCCCTACCAAGTGCAGAACACTGGGCTCTGATTCACGGCCTACAGAATCTTTTCTGATGCAAGCCATTTCGTAAGACTGGGTTTATGGAAAGAGAAACAGCAAAAAATAATAATAATAAAAAAGTGAAAAAATGTGAAAAGCATCGGACATAAGGAAACCAACAGAAAGAAGCGCAAGCTGAAATTATGTTTCTCCAGCTTATGTATTACAGATCCATTTAAACAAATATTTTTCAATGACGACCCATCCAAGATTAATAATGAAGGGCAATGCAACCACTTGCCCTTGGTTTTGCTTCCCGTTGCACTGATTTAAAAACGCAATTTTCACAAATCACAAACAACCGCAACATACAAATCAGTCGCAACCCCTACGGCCTGTTTTTGGGGTGGCCCTGCATGCGAACTAAGTGGCTGGTTGCCTTTCTAGAAAAAAAAAAAGCAAAACAAAAAACACAACACATTTTCACCAAAACACATCTGGCAGGGTGAAAACCCAGGACAACAAACCCTCAAAAAACACTCACTGGAACTGCAGGCCACAACAGCAGCACTGAAACA
>NW_015160282.1:264915-278541 GCF_001447785.1 Gekko japonicus | reverse complement strand
GGCCCATCGGGTGAAGAAGACGCATTGTCTGGTCTGCGGCCTAGCGGCTCCAGTTTTTTGTGGCCACCATATCAAATTGCTGTGTCATCAGTCTTAAGAACATAAGAACCTAAGAGGAGCCCATGTTGGATCAGGCCAGTGGCCCATCCAGTCCAACACTCTGTCACACAGTGGCCAGAAATACCAGGTGCCATCAGGAGGTCCAGCAGTGGGGCTGGGACACTAGAAGCTCTTGTTTATAGCTTTTGTTTAAATCTGTTTTAACTATTTATTGTGGAAGATTCTAACGAAATGTTTTAATCCTTATTGTGAAATGTTTTTTTTAAAAAAACAATTAATTAGGATATAATAAAAAACAACAAGACTAAGTATATATCAAATCGTATACAATTATATATCCTTCCTCCCTTTCCCCCCCTTCTTGGCTTCCCACAGTGCTCCAACCTCCAGCCCAGTTCTTAAATTTCCTTCATATCTCCCTTTTTCACTAATTACATCCACAGGCAACTTATCCTTCATTAATTATTCTTATACGTCGTCTATTATCTGCTATCTTTCAATTTTCAATAATTCTCAAAGCAAAGTAAATTGTCCTTTACATCCGTCTTGTTGTGAAATGTTTTAACTCCTCCACTCCGCTCTGAGCCCGTTCGTGGGGAGGGCGGAATATAAACCGAGATTAATAAATAAATAAATAATAAAATAAACTGGTTTAAGGAAGGAAAATGACTACGAAGGAATCCAGATGAAAGCTACACTAAAGCCGTGCAGTGCCACTAGGGGCCAATTCAGAAAAGCCTTCTAGGATGCTGCAAGTGGGCGAGTGTTAGAGCACTACTGCTGTGGTTCACCAAGTACTTATGTACTACTGGGATACTCAACACAGCTTGCCAGCAATCTGAGTACTCCAGTAAACACACTGGAAAACGCAAAAGCTTCCCCAATCAACTCACCCCCTGTATTTAATATCTGATAAAGTCAATACAGTGTCTCTCGGCCCTGACCTGGATGGCCCAGGTTAGCCCGATCTCATCAGATCTCAGAAGATAAGGAGGGACAGCCCTGCACAGTATTTGGAAGGGAGATCATCGAGGGTTGCTATGCAGAGGAAGGCCATGGCAGACCACCTCTGTTAGTCGCTGGCCTTGAAAACCCAAAGGGGATCACCATAAGTCGGCTGTGAGTTGATAGCACATTGATGGCAAAACAGAGAATACTGGATATCTCAAGGCAACACGATTTAAACATGATAGGGAAACGGCGAGCCCTCTTGGCTCCAGATAACAGAGTAATCCCTATGCCCTACCTCTCCCGTTTACTAAATCAGGACTAGTAAAGGTTTCCCTTGCTCGAAAGCCAGTCGAGTCTGACTCTAGGGCTGCGGTGCTCATCTCCGTTTCAAAGCCGAAGAGCCAGCGCTGTCCGAAGATGTTTCCGTGATCATGTGGCCGGCATGACTAAACACCAAGGCGCACGGAACGCTGTTACCTTCCCACCGAAGTGGTACCTATTTATCGACTTGCAATTTCTTGCTTTCGAACTGCTAGGTTGGCAGGAGCTGGAACTAGAGACGGGAGCTCACTCCATCATGCGGCACCCGGGTCTTGAACTGCTGAACTACCGATCTTCCGGCCTGCAGTTCAGCGTCTTAACCACTTGAGCCACCGCAGCTCCAAATCAGGACTACAGAAGAACATTTACACTACTGCGCTGGGATGTACTCCCACCTGCAGTCCTGGAAGAAAAATTTAATAAAACTCCTTATAAAGAAAGGATACATCCCTGTTGTGCAGATGGTACTGAGTCTATAGAACATGTAATATTTGGTTGTAAGGCATATAACAACACCCGCGAATCTCTTCCTTTCTCTAAGACACTTCCTCTTTCTCGTAGGCAAAGAATCTGCCTTTTAAGAAGTTTTTTATCGGATATTCGAGCAGAAGTTACTCATCGGGTGGCTGGGTTCAGATGGCTTGCCCTAAGCATTAGAAAAACTATAGTAGCTCAAAAAGAGGAGAATTAAGATTTAGTTTTATTAATTTTAACTATTACGGTTTTTATGGAGTTTTTTCCTTTTTAAAAAACCTGCTTTTAAAATTCTGCTTCTATTTTAATGTCACATGTATCATTTATGCCATCGATGTACTATGTGCTGGTCAATGACCATGAATAAAACTTACTTGCTGATAGCACATTACACACACCCTGTTTTCTGGCTCAGGGCTGGTCCACACGTGCACACTGACCACTTGGGGGCTGCAACGTCACGGATGACTTGCATTTGTTCATGAGCCACCACGGACCTAACCCAACACCCACACAGACAACAGAGCCCAATGGAGTCTGTTCCGACGTTCAGATGGCAACCACAAAAACGTTGAGCAATTAAGGGATAAGAAACCGAGTACAGCTATGTCCGCTGAGAAGCCGTAGCATCTGAGCCAACCACAGGCCATGGAGCTGCACTGCCTACATTTTCCAGACATTTACTTCAAGGCCCATTTGCAATGCAGAGTTCCTACCACAGTTTAGCCCAGGAAAAATGTGCAACCCACTCAATTGTCAGTCAAACATCGTATATGAGCATTCACATGCCTGGTATCGTTATTTAGGGGGATTCAATGGGAAGGGCCCATGCTTTTGCATGCAAAAAGATTCTTGCATTCAGTTCCCAGGACAAGGCTTTTCAGTAGCAAGAAAGACCTCGGCAGCTGGCCCCCGTCACCGCCTCTAACTCTTCATGGCACGTGACTGAACGAAGCAGGCCTGAGAATTTATTTTTACCATTTCAGCAAAATTCTTACTATCACATCATTGGGAAGATAAGTGAATCGCTGGAAACTTGCCCAGAAATAAATCTCGCAAAGTGAAAAACAGCCAGATTGCTTGTTTGCAACATCGCTATGGGAAAGGTCGGAACTACTGACATCACTGAATCAAAGCAGATGAATTAATTAGTTTTGATAAAGTCATCTGAGTTTCACATAACTGGGCCTATATAAGATAGCCCACGTTTTAGAGATTCAGGTGCTTTGGGTGTGTCTGGGTCTCATCTTCCTGAAAGCACTTTGGCAGGAACCTCAGAAATTGTATTAATTTTAAGATAAATAGGATAACTCCTGGCAACCTAGCAGTTCGAAAGCAAGAAATGGCAAGTAGTTAAATAGGTACCACTTCGGTGGGAAGGGAACGGCGTTCCGTGTGCCTTGGTGTTTAGTCATGACCACGGAAACGTCTTCGGACAGCACTGGCTCTTCGGCTTTGAAACGGAGATGAGCACCGCAACCCTAGAGTCGGATTCGACTGGCTTTCGAACAAGGGAACCTTTACCTTTACCTTTAAATAGGACAAGGGACGATATGCATATAATTTCTGTTTCTGATTTCATTTACAAACACAAGCACTTTTTGTATCGCTGTGATTCTTTCGTACTTACTTATTTCAAGATTGACTGATTTAAATAAAAATCTTGAAAGATAGACATGAGTGATCTTTGGCTGGGATACGAGGTTTTTGCTTGACACCAGGAATAAACTATCTTCCGTCTTCTCTTCAGTCAGAGGGCCAATCACCTATAGAGATGGGTTACTGAATACTCCATCTCAATATAGCTCCGTGGCTTAGTGGTTAATGCATTGCTTTGGAACAGGCAAAGAGACCCTCTGTTTCCACACGTCTGTCGCAAAAGGAATGCTTCCCTTCTAACTAAACACCCCTGCCAATCACTAGCCAACGGCAACATCAACCTCTGCAGCTTGCTGTCTAATTCAGAGAGTCAAATTTGAGCTTTGGATTAGAAAATGTGAAGTTCTGCGGTGGGAGAAAATGTCGTTTCCCCGCTCAAAACAAGCCCAAACACACAACAGGCTCTCTCTTTACTGAACTGCAGACACTGTGCATTCCTCCGGCGGATGAAGTAGCTAGCGCTTCCCCGGCGGCAGCCTTTTCTGCTCACCGCTTACTCCCTGCATTCTATGAATTCCACAAAGGCAGTGTTTCCTCCATTCCACACGAACCCCCACACTGCGTGACCTCGTGGGATTAATACCGAGCTTCCAAAGTCTAAGCATTCCCAAACAGTGTTGCTAATAAAACACAAGCTCTGCGGAATGGCTGAGAAATCTTGCTGGCCCATGGAAAGGACAGTGCCGGTTTCTTTACACAGTTTCCCATCAATGGGCTCTCTCTCTCTGGTTGTCAGAATGGTTCTGCTTCATTTGCCCCCCCCCTACTCCCGCCATCGGCAAGGTCAAATGACATCATAAGATTCACACGCATACACAACCCGCCGCCCCAAGTCTGTGCCCTTCATGCTTGGGTCTGTGGTGTTCCAAAGGTTATAATTTTGCTATCCGGGCAATGTCGCCTCCATCGTACAGGGTATAATGGCTCTTTCAGAGAATGAACGCAGGCTATATAAAGAGGGAAGCTCTGCTTCCAGAAAGCCGTCAAGGTGTGCCAATAAAAGATCCCTCCCTCTTTTCTGACTAGCTCTCCCTCCTCTAATGTCTGGAGCAGATCAAACGCCAGCGCTGCCATTCAAGTATATCCCCTGGCAATTAAGTAGGTTTCAAAAGACCTGCCAGGCAACCCTTTTAGGAACGGCTGCTGCTCTACCAGCACACGAGTCTGCTTTTTGCAATCGGTTCTCTCTGCTGGCCCTTTGCTACCCTCTGCTGATGTGACCAGGGCTCCGGAGGCACAGTGGGCATGATCCTAAGCAGGTCGGCGAAGATGTAAGTCCCATTTTAGTCAATGGGGCTCTCTCCCAGTGAAACGGTGATAGTTCTGTAGCCGATGTCACTTTAGAAAGAAGCCAGTGATTAAAATTTATAGCGGTGTTACTCACTCCAGGGCGGAGCTCATGAGAAGCCGGATTCCAGTTATGATCAAATGAAAAGGCAACATTTGCTACTCTCATTGTGCCTCAAGGAAGCTAACAGCTTACCTGTTTCTCTACCCATTTCAAGGTGTAATCTACCTGCCAACCACCAGCCCCACCAGGCAAGGGTCTGTGCCAGTGTTCCCTCTAAGCTGAGTTAGTGTGAGCTAGCTCAGTTTCTTTAGCCTCCGGCTCACACATTTTTGTCTCAGCTCAGGAAGGGATGGCTCCAGAGCAAACTAATTTATGCCGTAGCCAAGTCGCCTGCTCACAACTTTAATGCCAGGAGCTCACAAAGTAGAATTTTTGCTCACAAGACGCCACAGCTTTGAGGGAGCATTGGTCTGCGCCCCCTTTTTATTTTATGATCTACTTTCTTTACACCTTGCTTCTCTCCCCAGGAGGGACCCAAGGCAGCTCACATCATTCTCCTCTCCTCCAGTTTATCCTCACACCGACAACCCTGTGAGGCAGGTCAGGCTGAGAGTGCGTGACCGGCCCAAGGTCACCCAGCAAGTTTCCATGTCTTGAGTAGGGGATTCGAACCTGGATTTCCCAGACCCTAGTCTGACACTTTTAACCACTACGCCTGCTTTCTCTCGCTCTCTTTTGAAACACGGGGAAGTGAGCCAGTTTGGTGTAGTGGTTAGGAGTATCGACTCTGAGAGAACTGGGTCTGATTCCCCACTGCTGGTGTGACCTTGGGTCAGTCACACGTTCTTTCAGAGCTGTTCTCTCAAGGGCAGTCCTCGAAAGAGCTCTCTCAGCCCCACCTACCTCACAGGGTGTCTGTTGTGGGGAGGGGAAAGGAAGGAGATTGCGAGCTGCTCCAAGACTCCTTTGGGTAGTGAAGGGCAGGGTATAGATCCAATTATTTCTTCTTCTTCTTCTACATTGGGGAACAGTGCTCTGAAGAACCACAAGTTGGCATGTCAAAGAGCCACGTGCAGCTCCTGACACAGACACAGGCCATTTAAAGAAATGTGTCAACACGACAGCGATGTCCAGTCTGTAGAAGACAGAACTTGGGAAGGGGGTGGAGGATTAAAGTCCAGCTAACTTAATTGTTCTCACCACTGTCAAAGGAACCACACTCCCTGTAGTTATCCACTGGGGTCAAAAGAGTGAAGAGATTGCAAATGAGTCCGGATTTAAAAACTATGGCACTTTTTCAATTTGGAAAAGGGGCTACGTGAGCGCTCATCTTCACATACAATGGAACACATTTTATTTTAAAAGACAAGATAAACTGTACCACCCTAAAAAGGGTGATACCCTTGTAAGCCCACTGACTTTGATGGAGCAACACTGCTTTAGGATGGTACCACAAAAAACAGTTCTGGGCATTTGGGAGCAACGGAGATAAAACATTATAGGTCACACAGGGACTATCCAGCAGATACCCCAGAAGGGACATCGAAATATGTGCACATTATTATTACTGCCAGTAATACTTCAGGGTTGTTTGTCTTGGCCCTTCTAGGGTACGACTTAAAAGGCCATAAAAATGTGAGAAACTGGTCTGACCAAAAGACTTCGGTGAGCCACAGAAACTGCACACGCACACCACAGATCGCAACAGCCCTATAAAAGCTACAGCCTGCAGTATCTCCAGCCCGAAAATATTTAGGAAGTCCGTTTAATGAGCCAATCCCAAGCCTGGTGTTGAGTCATTCTGCCATCTGTTCTTTTCATTCTAAATATGGAGCACAGAATAATAGAATTCCAGAGTTGGAAGGGGCCATGCAGGACATCTAGTTCCACCCCCTGCTCAATGCAGGATCAGCTGAGAGCACCCCTGACAAGTGTTTGTCCAGCCGCTGCTTGAAGACGGCCAGTGGGGGGGAGCTCACCACCTCCCTAGGCAGCTGATTTCACTGTTGCACAACTCTGACTGTAAAAAAGTGTCTCCTAATATCCAGCCGGTACTTTCCTGCCCTTTATTTCAACCCCTTCTTGCGAGTTCTCCTCTGCTGCCAAGAGGAACAGCTCCCTGCCCTCCTCTAAGTGACTTCAAGAGAGCAATCCTGACACCCCTCAGCCTCCTCTTCTCCAGACTGAACATTCCCAAGTCCTTCACATGGGGGAAAATATTTGTCCCTTTCCTGCACAGTGTAGGGGGTTGGACTAGATGACCCTGGCGGTCCCTTCCATGATTCTAAGATGCATCCTCATGCACTGCACTGGTGACCAGTGTTCCCTCTAAGCTGAGTAAGTGTGAGCCAGCTCACAGTTTTCTAGCCTCTGGCTCATACATTTTTGTCTTAGCTCAGGACGGATGGCTCCAGAGGCAAACTAATTTCTGCAGAAGACAAATCGCTCGCTCACAGCTTTGATGCCAGTCGCTCAAAGCAGAGTTTTTGCTCACAAGACTGCACTGCTTAGAGGAAACATTGCTGGCGACCAAGGTGGCGCTGGAAGGACAGATGGAATGGGAGAACCACCACAGCCCAGCAGGAGCCCTGGCGTCCTGCAGTTCCATGGCTTCTGAAAAGGCTCTTGATCTAAAATGCCTATGGGGGTGAACGGACGTGGCCACTCGCAGAAGAACAGTCATGAGTCACTCACAGATCAGACCTTTGTACGCTGTGACAATGACCCTGGAATAGTTTTGTTAGTTCTGTGCTCAACCGCTATCAGGATCAGAATGCCCGCCCCACTCAAAAGAGCATGCACTGAGGGGCGGGGGGAATCATCGTTCCCCCACCTGGAGATTTTTTCTTTAATGTAAGAATAGTTTCAAGCAATGCTCCCTCTAAGCTGTGGAGTCTTGTGAGCAAAAACTCTACTTTGTGAGCTACTGACGTTAAGGTTGTGAGCGAGCAATTTGGCTGCTGCATAAATCAGTTTGCTCGGGAGCCCTCCTTCCTGAGCGAAGACAAAAATGTGTGAGCCGGAGGCTAAAAAACTGTGAGCTAGCTCACACTCACTCGGCTTAGAGGGAACACTGGTTTCAAGTGTACTCAGGAGGAGCGATGGTTTATACATGATGCCACCGGTATACATCGAAAATTCATGCCGCGGCACAGCAAACAAAGAAGATTCCTGGCTCCAGGAACGTCAGTGTGATTTCCAAAAGGGGGAAGGCAGCGAGAGGAAGGGCTCGGGGGTGTCACTAAGTGATCTTCAGAACATGCCAGGGAAGAAACCAGCAAGTTGCTCAAGGAAAGACCAAACTGCACCCTTGACCACATCTGCAGGGCAACACACGCCCACCCCTAACAGAACTTTGCTGGTCTTAAAAGGTGCCACCGATTGGACTCAAACGTTGTTCACCTGGCAAACTGCAAACTCGGTCCTAGTAAAGTAGTACCTGTTTGTTCTTGTATTTCTTCAGGTATCTCGGGGAAACCAGACACTCGGGATTGATGTCCAGCGTGACCTGCTCCGCGATGATCTGTGGATCTGGGTTCAGGTGCTGCATTTTCAGGAAGGACAAGATGTTCTGGACCTCCAGATTGTACGAACTGTCCGCCATGGTCTTGCCCTTGGAGGCCAGACGGCAAGCGGCCATCCACTGTGCGTACTGCTTTTCCTGCGATTGAAAAGAAAGAGGAGGTGCTCGCTAGAGGGGGGCCTTTGTTGTATTCTCCATCCTGTTTCCAACAATTCTTTAGCCGATTCAATGGTAAGGAAAGCTCAAGACCTGAACACACTTGGGAAGAAGCCAAGGCAGCGATACAGAACGGATCCAAAAGCCCAAAGGAATGCAAGGGACTGGGGACCAAAGGGCAAGTCGCCTCGAACATACTGAAGATGAAAGCGTTACGATGCTACCTTCTGTTTCGTGAAACAAGGTTGCACTTACCTGTAACCGTCCTTCCATCGAGTGGTCTTCTGTGCAGGCATACACGGGGACGGTGCAGCCGCAGGCCAGCCGCAGAAGAGCTAACAAGCTTGACGAATGATCTTTCTAGCGCTAGAGAGAGCTCCTCCCCACCCTCATCTTCAGCGGATCCTTTCTCCCACCCAAAGGGTCACGTGACGGGATGGGGTGAGCACTCGTCTCTTGGTTCTCCCTTCTCTGCCGCAAGGACTAGAACTGACATGAAATGATAAACGGCCCACAGCAGGGAAAGAAGGGAGGCAGGGCTATTTTTGGGCAGGAACGCACAGGAACGGAGTTCCGGCTGGCTTCAGAGTTGGCCACGCCCACTACAGCCAAAAACTCTGCACATGCATGGCTACAGAGGGAAGGCCTGGAGAGCAAACCCCCTGGCGACTCTGAGGTGGGTGGGCCAGGGGCCCCCCTGGAAGGATCGGGGAGGCATTTAAATGCCTCCCCATGCCTTCCCCGGCCTGTCCAAGGGCCGGCTTGCCCGGGTGCCCCGCAACTGCAGGGCGTCAAGGCAAGCCAAGGGAAGGCATGGGGGTCAGTGTTCCCTCTAAGCTGAGTTAGTGTGAGCTAGCTCATAGTTTTTTAGCCTCCGGCTCATACAATTTTGTCTCAGCTCAGGAAGGACGGCTCCAGAGCAAACTAATGTATGCAGCAGCCAACTCGCTCACTCACAACTTTAATGCCAGTAGCTCACAAAGTAGAATTTTTGCTCACAAGACTCCACGGCTTAGAGGGAACATTGATGGGGCGTGTGGCCTATTATGCTAATAAGCTGTGCTGTCAGGGTGTGGCCTAATAGGCTAATAAATTTCTGCTGTTGGGTGTGGCCTATTATGCTAACGAGTTCCTGCTGGGCTTTCTATTATGCTAACGAGTTCCTGCTGGAGAGAGGGTGCGTGCCTGCACAGAAGGCTACTCAATGAACAATGGTTACAGGTAAGTGCAACCCCGTTTTCATCGCTGTGGCTTCTCTGCAGTCCCACATGGGAGACAAGCACGCTCACCCACTGAGGAGGTGAGTGTGGGCGGATTAGCAGAAGACAGACTGAAGAACCGCTTTCCCAAAAGCTGCCTCCTTTCCATCGTCCGCATCTGTGGAGTGGTGCTGAATGAAGGTGGGATGCTGTGGACCAGGTAGCTGCTTTGCAGAGGTCATCTAGCGACAACCGGGCTAGGAAGGCTGCTGACGAAGCTTGTGCTCTGGGGGAGTGCCCTTTGATCTCAATGGGACATGGCAATCCAGCTGCACTGTATGCCGTTTTGACAGTGTCCACCACCCACCTAGACACTGAGGTGACACTGCCTTCCTCTTATTAACCCCTTTAAAGCAAATATTAATAATAAGCTATTGGATTTATACTCTACCCTTCACTACCCGAAGGAGTCTCAGAGCGGCTTACAGACTCCTTTCCCTCCCCCTCCCCACAACAGACACCCCGTGAGGTAGGTGGGGCTGAGAGAGCTCTGACACAAACTGCTCTTTTTCAAGGACAGCTCTTATCAGAACTACGGCTTGCCCAAGGTCATCCAGCCAGGTGCAAGAGGAGGAGTGGGGGAATCAAACCCGGTTCTCCCAGATTAGAGTCCGGGCACTTAACCACTACACCAAACTGGCTCTGGTCTACGTTCATTTACCGATCTGCCTTGCTCTTAGTAATTCAAGGCTTGCCTAAGTCCACTTAACATCCTAGCAGAAACTCGAGAGTTAATCACAGGTATGTACAGATGTATTCTGGTATAGTGCTCTCTATTTTAACATTTTTAATGATATATTCCAAAGCATTAAAGCTAATTTTCCCCCACAGGGAGAAAAAGGAATTCAAAGGAAAAAAGTAAACCACTCACAGTGACCCAAGGTACTAAAGAGGCTGGACGATGCGCTCAGGAGACATCCCTGTCTGAATTAGGTATTTACTTTTGTTTATTTTAAAACATTTATTAGCCGCCTTTCTTTCTTGCAGAACTTGAGGCAGGATACAATGCAAATAAAAATATCACAAAAAAGAGCCTAAGAAACCCACAATTCAAAATCTTTTATTAGGACTGTCAATAAATAAATACTAAATTAGTCAGACTAAATTAGTCAGAATAAATAAATACTAAATTAAATAAGACCGTCTTCAGCTGCCACCTGAATATCGAAAGTGAGGGGGCCGGGCACACCTCCCTGGGAAGGTGGTTCCAAAATTGCGGGGCCGCCACTGAAAAGGCCATCTCTCGTGTGCAGGGATCATTTAATAGAAAAAGAGGTGTAGGAGCTCATTAGCATAACTCATTAGCATATGCCACACCCCCTGACATCACCGGAAGTGTGTCAGAAGGCAACACCCACTGCTCAGGCTCCACTGGACTGTTCTGGATTGCGAGCTATTGGTGGGAGGGAACATGCAGGTCTGTCCTCGCAGAGGAGGGAGAGCTTGTACCTGAATAAAACTTGGTCTTAAAGGTGCCACTGGACTGTTTTGTACCGGGGGGCCGGGGTGAGCTCTGCAACTTACCTGGCTGCTTCTTGCTCTGACTGAGGGCTTCTGGGAGCAGGGGGCGGGGCTTGTTGCATGTGCTCTCTACTGCTGGAGCTCCGCTCCTGTGCGCTCCTGCAGGAAATGACCCCTGCTCGTGTGCCAACTAGACAATCTTCTTTGATTGGTGGGACAATCTGGAGGGCCTCTCCCTGTAATGCCCCCCAACCTCCAGATCATTAGTACTAAGTGTCATGTTATGAGCCAAGGTGCTACGGGGAAGTCTGAAAGTACCCCCAAACAGCAAGAACAAAGGGGCGGGAATATTGTTGTCCACACTCACATTATCACAGCGGAGCCATATTTCGTTCATGCCCTCAGCGACAGGGATGAGAAGCTTGATGTTAAACTTCTGACCAGAAATGTTGACATCGGGAGTCACCTCACAGCCTACAATGGAAAGACAGCTGGAGATTTATACGCTGCATACGGAGTCGGCTGATGGTTCTACACAGCGCCGGAAGAAGTTTCTGTCTGCTGAGTGTGAGAACATGTTTTGGTTAGAGATGGTACGAGGAGGGGAAGAAGAGAATGGAGGTTTTGCCAATAGGACAGCCGGCCCATTAAGCAAAAGGGGAAAGAAGAATCACAGAATCATAGAATGTTAAGAATTGGAAGGGACCTCGCAGGTCATCTAGTCCAGCCCCCTGCATTCTGCAGGAGCAGAACCAAAAGATAGCCCTACAACATACCCGACAGATGGTCGCCCAGCCTCCACTTGGAAACGTCCAGCAAAGGAGCATCCACCACCTCCCGAGGCAGGTGAGAAGACACATGTGTATTCTCAGAATAAGAATATTAAGAACTGTTTTGCTGGATCAGACCAATGGTCCATCTCACCCAGTATCCTGCTTCCACAAGCGCACAGCCAAGTGTCATGGGAAGCGAACAGACCAAGGTATTGCAAAACAATCCATGCACGTTAACACCCCCCCCCCATCATTTGATTGGAAGAAACTACTAAATAGCACTCAGGTTGTTCAACAACAGGTGCTGAAGGAGCCGTCCTGGACGCTCCCAGCAACCTGATCTCCTCTCCCCACCAATGTTCCCTCTAAGCTGAGTTAATGTGAGCTAGCTCACAGTTTTTTTGGCCTCCGACTCACCCATTTTTGTCTTAGCTCAGGAAGGACAGCTCCAGAAGCAAACTAATTTATGCAGTAGCCAAATCGCTCGCTCACAACTTTAATGTTAGTAACTCACAAAGTAGAGTTTTTGCTGACAAGACTCCACAGCTTAGAAGGAACATTGCTCCCCACCCCTTCCAAATCTGGATACAATGGAAATTGCACCCAGCAGGTGACTGGAGGTACTCCAAAACCAGCCTGCGGGCACAGAGAAAAGTTAAAACCAGCACCATAATGGAACAACCTCACCAGGGAGGTGCAGCTGGCCTCCTTGCTTTCCATCTTCAGGAGACAGCTGAAGATGGCTTTATTTAGGACTGCCCTGGATTACGAACTGACAGCCGAATGGCACAAAAAGCTGCCTACATGTGAACCGCAACAGGGGAACCAAGTCAAATTTCTCCACAGCTAAAAATACAAATTTATTCTAAAAACATGAAAAGCAGAAAAGGCCAGGCTCCCAATGATCTGTGTGGATGTGAACATCTGTACATTGGGAGACTACTGCATGCCTGAAGGCGTATGGTGTGGAGACAGATGCAGAAGTGAAATTCCACTGAAAGTCACTGGGGCATACCTTCTGCAGAATGGGTGCCATCCAGATAAATTTTGGCATGACAAATCGCACTGCTACATATTCAAGTGGGGCCTTAATGGCTGCACCTAGCAGAACCCTTGATGCATGCAAGTTGTGGAGGGTATGCAATTGTGCTTTTAATTTCCTTTACAGTTGCAGTGCCTCCCTGCCAAACTCAGGACTTCACCCGCACAGTTTTAGCTTGCATGTTGGTTGGGGGGGGGGGGGCAGTGAAAGACAAACGGCCCCAGGGCTGTGTGCCCTTAGGGACTGGGGACAATGTGTTTAGATGAGCCTCACTATAAAGGCCTTTCATGCAATCCTCTACAGGAGGAGGATAAAGAAATCAATTTCCTTGCAAGATGGGAGTTGGTATTTGCGGCCTCTTCCGGCTCTTCTTGCAGAATTCTTTTAACGCTCACGTCAGCGGCAGCTTTGTGGAAAAAAGCTCCCAAAAAGGTATTCCCATGCCGCCCTTCCCCAGCTCAGATCCTCGTAGTTGCGGACTGAGGTCATTTGGCAGCTGCCGTGGATCTGCCTCGAAGGCTTTAAGGAGAGGGGGGGAGTGATATCAGTCATGCCTGTCATTTCACAACCCTCCAAGACAGAATACTTTACTGCTGAATACAAGAGCCGGTCGCCTTAGGAATCTCAGATGCAGCCTGCATTCCCTGCAAAGGGAA